>NW_024347791.1:2073166-2265509 GCF_902729225.1 Pteropus medius
TACAACTCTCCGAATCAGGAAATCTATTGGCGCAACGTTACCACCCATCCACAGACCCCGTTAACATGGCTCCAGTTGTCCCTGTGGTGTCTGTTTTTCCTTTTCTGGTCCAGGACCCTCTCTAGGTATACAGGTTACATTTTAGTTGCATGTCTCCTCAGACTCCTTCAGTCTGGAGCGGTTCCTCCGTCTTTGCTTTTCTTTCATGTCCTTGACATTTTTAAAGTGTGGAGGTCTGGGTCTGCCTGTTCCTTCATGACAACTGTCATGTTACTTTTTTAGGTGGAGGCAACCCTTGGTTGACCTCACAGATTACAAGGACCTTGTCAGCTTACAATCCCTTATTTATTTTTATTTTTATTTTTATTTTTTACGCCCACAGCACCTGGTCTTCCAAGGTGTTCTCCCATCCAAGTATTAACCAGGCCTGATGCTGCTTAGCTTTCGAGATCAGACGGGATCGGGCTCGTTCAGGTTAGCATGGCCATAGACTGTCATGTCACTTTTGACAGGAGTATCACAGAGATGATGCTGTGCTCTTCTCAATATTAGACCAGAAGGCAAATGATGTCTGCCTACCCCACTATTAGTAATACTTACTGTTATCATCTGCTTTATTTGGTGTTTGTCAGGTTCGTCCACATTAAACTTATCATTTTTCCTTTTATAATTGATTATTTTCTTGTGGAAAGATCTCTGATATGATACCACTAGCTTGTTCCTCACTTGAGCTGTATCTGACATCCATGGACAGCTCCTTCCTGAACCAGCCCCTTCTGTAACAGTTGCCAGATGGGGATTTCTGTATTTCTGTCAGTCTGTCTGCATTGGTTAGTTGCCATTTTACTTCAAAGAAGAGTTTTCCCATCTCATTTGTTTATTTCTGTCAGTATGAACTCATGGATTTTATTCAGTGGGTTGTAATCCATTTCTGTTGTTATTCTGATCCTCAGACTGTCTTCACTTTGGCTAGTGGCACCTCCTTTATGCTAGCTTCTTGGTACTGTCGACCTGTCCCTATCATTCATGGGACATTTCTTGACTTTCTGGTACAAGCAGATTTTCCAAGCTTATCTTGTTCTTTTTCTGCTGTAGCCCTGGAATCAGTCATTTTCAAAGAGCTTTTGTCCTTTTAAATGGAGGATAGTAATTAGGAACCAAAATCTGAGTGCTAGGTATGCACATTGCTACTGGGATATCATTGACTCTAGGCTCTCTGAAAGAGACAAAGCTAGAAAAATATGTAAGTATATATATAAAACACACACACCCCCTACATGTGAGTCCGTAACTGTTTCTTTATTTCTGTCTGTGTATATATGTATGTTGTATATATGTATGTACAAATATATGTGTGATGTTTGCATGTATGTTTATATGTATGTGTATATGTTATTTATTTTATATTAGAAAACAATGAGTTTTACATTATAAACCAGAGTTCATGCCAATTACTCCATCTTAAATCCAGCCAGTCTCTTTCCACTTTTGTAAAATATATTCTCTAAGAGACAGAAACTGGACTCCATTTATCCTCCGTATGTTTACTTACTTCATTTTACTTATTTGCTCAATGTAACCATTTTCCTAACCACATGACTGTCTCGTCTACCTCTGTACCCCACTCCTCATGGCCTGGAATCAACCAATGGGCCCTCTGGCCCATTCTTCCATGGGGCTCCCCAACCTTTCCACAGTTCCCCAATCTTCCTCATAGTCTCTCAACTCCCCCAGCCACTCTGTGTGCTTGGGCTTTGGGCCTGCTGGCCTGTGCCTCCTTATTATTCCTCAGTTTCTCACCTTGTGTCCTTAGCTGTTGTACTGACCTCTTTGGTGGAAGGGGACTGTTATTATTTTTTGAAGAGGTTATATATTTTTTGTTTGTTAATCGAGGTATACTTTACATGCAGTAAAATTCATTCTTTTAAGGTATACATTTCTATCAGTTTTGACAAATGTAATACAGTCACATAGCAACTACCATAATGAAGATATAGAATACTTTCATTACCACAAAAAATTCCCTTGGGTCTCTTTCTAGTCTAGCCTCTGCCAATCCTCAGCTGCTGGCAATCACTGATCTAATTTCTTTTCCTATGGTTTTGCCTTTTCTAAAATGTCATATAAATGACATCATTTACTGTGTCACTTTTTGAATCAGGCTTCTTTTACTTTGCATTTTTTTGAGAGTCATCCATGCTACTTTATGTATTAATAATTTTTTTTTAATTGTCGAGTAGTTCTTTATGCCTGTGCCCGCAATTTATTCTTCCATTTACCAGTTGATAGACGCTGGGTCATTTCCAGCTTTTGAGAATTACGAATAAGGCTGCAGTAAGTATTTGTATATAGATTTTGCGTGTTCACATGTCTTCATTTCTCTTGAATAAATGCCTGGGGGTAGGATTGCTGGGTCATATCTTAGGCATATATTTAACTTTATAAGAAGCTGCCAAACTTTTCCAAAATGGCTTACCATTTTGCATTCCCATCAGCAAGGAATGTAGGAGAGAGTTCGAGTTGCTCCATATCCTTTCACTATCTGGTATTGTCAGTTTTTAAAAAAATTCTGAGTCATTCCAGTAGATATTTAGTAGTTTCTCTGTGGTTTTAGTTGGTATTTCCCTAATGGTGTTGAGTAGCTTTTTATTTGCATATTTGCCATCCATATCTCTTTGATGATGTGTCCATTAAGTCTTTTCCTTTTTTTTTTAAATTGGGTTGTTCATTTTCTTAATGAGTTTTGAGAGTTCTTTTATATATTCTTGTTACTGGTCCATTATCTGTTACGTATTTGCAGACATTTTCACTCATTCTTTTATTTTAAATTATAAACATAGCTTCTTAAGTATTATAAAAATGTTGAATTAGCTTCATTGGAGCTTTCCATATAGCCTTATGCTTTGAAAATCCAAGAGACATATTTGTAAGAGTACGAATCTAGACTTGAGGGGTGGTGTAGATCTTGAACAATCCAATGGAATTGCCTCTGCCCAGTGACTGAAGGGTACTTGTTGAGAAAATGAAGGAAGAACTGAGGGAAAAATGAGAAGAATGATGGTGGTGGCCAGTCTTCGGTGGTAGAATTTAGTACAGCCAATTCAGGGATGGGAGAATGGTTGCTTGAACTGTCGAAAATAGAAAGGTGAGGCGCATGAGAGCAGCCGGGGGATTTAACGTGGAGTGTGTTGAAAGTGTTGAACCTCGATGAAATCAAACAGGGAGCTTCATTTGGTATGTAAGAGAGAGGCTTAGAGAGGGGACTTACAGAAGATTATATGAGTCACGGATTGGCAGAGCTGGGGCTGAAATTAAGATCTTTAAGAACAGTCATGAAGAAAGGACTCAGCCGCATATGAGATGGGGAGAGGGAGAGTAGGGGAGGGGGAAGGAGAGTAGAGGAGTAGGAATTCTAAGCTGGATGATACGTGTTTTTATTATTCTTTATATTCTTTATATAAATTATAAATACTCTTCTTGTATCTACTCAGCAGTAAAATATAACAACAAAGCTGGAGTGACAGCAGAATTGGCGATTGAACTATAAATCAAATGGGATATCTTTTGGGTTAAACAGAAAACACTAGAAATCAAATGGCAAAGCATTTTCGGCACATGAGGAATGTTTGGTTCTTCCTGACACCAGAAGAGAAAGGATACTAAAGAAAACAGATCATATAGATCTGGCTTTTGCTAGTTACCATTAGCTTTGAAAATACTAACTCCCAAAGTTAGGATTTACTGGATTTGGAATTGCCTTTGGATTAGGAGAGAACGATGAAAGGAAATAGCTAGAAAAACCTAATAATAATCATTATTTTATTGGCCTCCTAGTCTAATTTGGGCACTGCGCTGGGCTCCTTGCCATTATGTTTCCCTAATCCTTCCATAACCCTGCAAAGTATTTGGTGATAATATGTTCCTGTTTTATACATGCAGAAATTGAGATTCAGAAAAATGAAATGATATGGCCAAAGTCATAAAACTAGTAAGTGATTGAGCTGGGTGGGATTCGTCCGCAGGACTGCGTGGTGTCAAAGCTCATTCTTTTTTCAGTATACTGGTGCTAATCATAGTGTCACTTGTAGACTGGTATTGGTCTGCTAACTATTACCGAGTCACTATAAGATGGGTACAGACATTGATTGTGAGCACTTAGACACTTTAACAGTGATTTGATAATTTTATGAATGTTGAATCTAATAATAAAAAGTTTGTATTTATATGTCTTTTTAAAAATTTCATTTTTTCCAGTAATTCATTTTATTGCATTTTACAGAAATATCCACGCAGTGATGGACTGGAAATTTAAAAAGGAAAGGGTTGCTCCAGTTACTGTGAGAAGCCCTGCACTGTACTGTGCTGCCTCTGCTGGGGAGCCACACACCAGTGTGCAGTGGTCTCTGAGTTCTGAGTGGCAGGGGAGACAGGGTCAGGGAAAGGGGAAGAGGCAGTAGGAGGGAAGGGCGAGGAGCTAGGGAAGACTCTTGAGAGAAGTCTCCAAAGTGCCCTCAAGTGGTAGCAGTAAGGGTGAATCCCAGTTCTCTCCTAGCTCAGGGGCATACCCTGCCTCCTTTGGTCACATGTAGTGTTTGGATTGTGGTGGCCTTTCTACAGCAGCGCTCCCCAACCCTTTTGACACTGGTGATAGGTGCTCCTACAAGAATCGAATGCCTGAGGATCTGAGGCGGAGCTGAGGTGGCGATGCTGGCGCTGTGGAGCGTCTGCAGACACAGATGCAGCTTCCCTCGCCTGCCCGCCGCTCACCTCCTGCTGTGTGGCCTGGTTCATAACAGGCCACGACTGGTACTGGTCCCCGGGGTTGGGGACCCCCTGCTGTAGCGTCCTACCTGCTTTGTATTAGACTGCGCAATGCTGGTGTTATGGAGGAGAACAAATACAGGAAAAGGAATTTATGGAAATAAAGTTAACTGAAGGTCGGAATTCAGAAAGTCTAAAAACACCTTTTTTCTTCTGACTACTCCACACGCATGAACATTTACCTTGACGTGTTTTTCCCTTTAAGGAAAGGCAGCGATTCTTTGGCAGGGCGGGCAGTTTTGGTTGGCCCTTGCTCCCGCTGTTTGCCACGAAGACTCCTGACCAGTCCAGTTTTGTTCAGAACTGGTTTGGGAGTCAGCCGAGCTGCCAAGTTGAGCGTCCCCAGTCTGAAATATGTTCATGCTTAGGGAGGGGGCCAGACCCCTCGGGTGTACCTACGGTTCAGCTCTCCACGGTCCAGCAGGAAGTGCGACCTTGCCATTTCTGGAACCCCATGTCATAGAGTCTTACTTGTTTCTCAGTGTGTTTGAAGTCTCGCCAGTTTAGGAAGGGGGCGAGTTTAACTCCTCCCTGAAGGGTGTTTTTAGAGAGCTTATCCAGAATGGGGTACCCCAGGCAGCGGCCCAGGAAAAGGAGCCCACTCAGCCCTCATGTTATCTAGGATATAGGAGATTTAAGAAAAGAGGTCTCATATAGGACCATTTTTTCTCTACTACTAAATGTGAAAAGCAAAACAGGCTCTCTGAGAACTGGACCTGTTTGACCATTTTACTTGGGAGGGAAACATCGACCACAGACCGAGACCCCCCCTGCAGGTGTTCATGGTTTGTACCGGCTGCCCCAAACCTTCCTTGTGGTCTCCGGTAGTTGCCAGTCCGGTTGTGGCTGAGGTAAAGGCTACACACTAAGGACAGTTCTAATCCAGTTCTAATCGCACACCTTTTACTTGCCAGACTGGTTCTTAATCCCTAGAATCCAGCCTAGGGTCAGGGATGGGTTCCCATTGCTGTAGGTGATTGCCGTAGGCATAACTGTTGAGACAGTTTTAATGTTCCTGCACTGGTGGCAGCTGTGGGTTGGGGGATGGTGTGTGTATGTCTCCCTCACTCTCTGTGGATATAAACTGCTTATTTAACATTTATTGAACTCTGTGATTAGTTTAGAGAGTTTATAATGCCAGCCTTTACATTCATGGTGAAACATAATTTTCAGAATTATTAGAACCCTAACAGTTTAACAAAAGGAAGAAGATAAGAGAAAGCTCTAAAAAGGTGTAGGCCCCAGAGGAATGCTCTCGGAGGACACAGCAGTCAGGGGACTCTCACAAAACTTTATAGTTACCTCAGTGTTACCAAGTCTTGAAATGAAATTACCTTTGAAGATCTCTGTCTCTCCTGTATGTTATAAACTGCCTGAAGATAGGGCAGGTTCTGATTCTTTTTTGTATTCCCCAGAGAATCTGGCCTTCTTAGTAGAGTCAACAAATATTTGTTGAGCTCAATTAAATAAATAAAAAGCTTTTAAACCAAGCACGAAGGACAGTTATATCTCAGTAGTTTATTTGTGAATTTAATTTTCTGGGTCTTTGTGCTCTACTTCTCTGGTCAAGTTGCTGAGCCCAGATGTCTAGCCTGGTGCTTGTCCTTAAATGTCTTACCCCTGCCATGGTTATGATATCACTAAGCAATTTGAAGACGGGGAACACGGCCTGCAGGAGAGTGGTACTAACTGGCAGGCTCTACTCGTTCTCCCCCACCGTGTACCTAACTCGTTTCTGTACAGTCTTTGGGGGCAATGAGAAATTGCCTCAAAGTGGTGATTCCTAAGTGAAGCTGGAGGCTAGTTATATATGTCCTCTTATGTTTCGTTAGGTGTGTAGAAGTTGAGGAGGTCGTGGTGCTGGAAATAATCTTAGAGAATTCACCGCATCCCACATTTTACCTGTGAAAAAACAGACCCAGAAAGATGATGTAGTTTATTCCCAGCCACAAGGCTAATTAATGGCCAACAAGACTGTTCTCTTGGTTTCCTGAGTCTTAGTTCTAGGCATTTACCACACTACCAGAGAAGTCCTGTTTTTTTATAGAAAGCATCAGTAGAAATTGATTTCCTGCAGAAAGAATATTGGCAATTTAAGTGAGGAATGTAAATGGAAGAAGGTTTTTTCTTTTGAATGCTGGAAAACTATCCCAAAATAACTTTTTCTACTTTTTATGTGATTTAGAACAGGGTTCCCCAACCCCCGGGCCAGAAGACAGAACAAAATGAAAAAAGTTTCATAAACGATATGCTTTATTTAAATGCTTAAAGAACAAAGTAGGCCACTTTGAATTTCTAAAAGTAACATTTAAAACATCCCTAAGTTATGTAAAAAGGATTTTAGTTGCACGAATACTATAATTTTTTAGGGGTTCCTGGGGCCTGGGGAGCATGCTAGCTCTCTGAATGCTTCGTGTTCTTATGTGACTCTTCTGTTTGTGGTGACCTCAGAACATGAGATGGAATAATGTGTTCTGAAGGGTGATTTGGGGGGAAGGGATGAGAAGGTTGCAGGCCAGAAAGCTCCATCTAGTGCTTTTAGAGAGGCCCCCCCCTCACCCCCTGCTTTTAAAGGAAAGGCTAGGAGCCTGGTCCTAACTGATTCCAGATGGGCCGGCTGCAGTACAAAGGTTTTCAGTGTGTTTGGGACGGGGCTGACCGAGAGGGCCCCCTGAGCACTTCCTGTGCAGCTCTGCGATTGTACTCACCTAATCAGAAACAGCCCTTCCCGGTGGAGCGCAGGAGCAGCCACCACGGGTTCTCCTCCGCGCCCCATTCTCTGACTGCCCTCTCCTCCTGCCCGCTTTACCTCCCCGTTCGTCTCCTTTCCTCTCTAATCTCCTCTCCATTTGTTTCTAGGGAACATTAAAAAATAAATGTAAATGTGAATATAAATAGATGTATTTCCCTATTCCTTGTGGGGGCGGGAGCAGGGAGGAGGAGCAGGGGGAGAAGGAGGAGTGGGAGGGGAAGAGGGGGAGGGAAAGGGAAGAGGGAGGAATGGTCAGATTAAATGCAGATGCTGAAAGGCCTTTTTTCTGGACCTGGCAGATGTTTGCCAGAGGTGGGTTTGGGGAACATGAGAATGTGAAGCCCACTTGGAAAACCGAGCCACCCTTTATTTTTTAATTTTTTTCACCTGGCACCCTTTCCAAAGGGTTCAGAATGTTGCGAGGATGGTTTATGTTATAAAGCGAGTCTCACTGGCCCTTTCTGGCTGTGTGCCAAAGGGCGAGTTTGAGAGTGAGTTTAAACCCAGTAGAGGTAGAAAGGTGTTTTGCGCACGGATCTCATGTAGCACTGGTGCCAAGGGAGCATACCTTCTGTGCTCTGATGTGGGCTTGAATTTGGCTAGTGTCTCAACTACTGCATGATACCTCAGGCGTTCTGCACAGGTTACAAGAGGATTTTGTGGCGATGCTCAGCTGCAGGGACTATGACTCGTTCTTAAGGGCCTTCCAGACTCTACCAGGGATGTATTTTATGTGTAAACTTGATTTTCTGTTTTGGTTCAGATGCCTGTTAGACCGAGGGTATGCTTGCTGTTCAAATCTCAGTCTTCTTGAGCTAGCTGATGATTGCATAAACTCTCTGGTCCCGGAGTTCATCGGGTCTTTGCAGTTTCATTTTGATCCATTTTTGGATTCATGTTGTTGCATAAATGTGACTTTATTACAATAGACTATGTAAAAATATGCTATATAGTCATAAAGTTCTCAGCAACATTGGTTTGCTTTCTTGACAGGTCTACTTTTAGTGTCCCTTTTATCCTCTTGTAAGTATGATCATAGTTTTTCCTGGGCTCAATGTGAAATATGTTGTCTCATGAAAAACTTTTGAGCTGTTTCTAGGTAACAAGGTTGTCTAGAAGATATAGTTTAGAAATGGAAATATTTGAATTTCTGGGATATTTTGATGTTAGTGGGAATAATGGGTCAGAGTATTTGAAACTGGGATTTCTTAAAATAGATCACATGGTCACCCTTCTTATGAGTGTTAGCAGTACAGCGTTGAAGCTAATGCAGAGTTACCCGATATTTTTAACCATCAGCTGCTTGTGATAACGTCCTCAATTTACCAGTAGGATTTTCTTTCTCACCTTTATTTTTTTAAAACCCCCCTCTAGGTGTGAAGAAGAGAAGGCAGCTGCAGTGTAGTTTGCTTGCTTGCTTGTTTTTTTGAGTGGCTGCTATTTGCCAAGTATCGGACTCATATTATCTCACTTAACATGATTTGCAAATGGGACCTGCACTGGGGCACTGTCACACAGATGCTAAGTGTCGGAGAGACAGGTTCAACCAATTATATTCTGGATCCAAATGTGATATATGGCCTTCCACACTCTGAGTTATAAGTCCGAAATTCTTCTCAGGAAGAAATTTTTTTCTAAGGGGAGTGTAGTGACTAAAACTTGTTTCAAGATTATTTAAAACTTATTTTTATTGTCATTCTCTTCCCTTTTTAGGCATACTGATTTCATGCCTCTGGCATATAAAAAGATACTGAGAAAGGAAGGAGGTGAACCATTTAGTTACTGTTTATAGGGAGGTTTCGAGGCTCCGAAAGCTGCTTTTTTTTTAATTGAAAAATTTGGGGGGTAATTGTAGATTCACATAGTTGTACAAAAGCTGCTTTTGAAATGGCAGGAAGGCAGAGCTTCTGCTTTGGAGCAGATAGACATCTTTCCTCATCTTTTAAGGCATTGTGCAAGGAGGTTGTATGAGGGGATCTTGAGACCTCGCTTTATCTTAGCAGCTCTCTGCTGTCTTTGGGATGCGCGCCTGTCATACTGTAAGTGCCATACCACAAGGGACACCCATTGCAGGAACCATTGCAGTTCCTGGTTCAGGCAGGCTGTGCCGTGAAACCTTGCTGAATTGCTCGAGCAGAGACAACATTCAGAATACAGGGATAGACTGATGGTGGAGACAATCGCAGACCTTGGAAGAAATGAGTTAGAATTGATGGGGCGAATCAAGCGCACATCTTTGGCTGTGATCACTCTGAAGATTCCTTTCATTGTTTTCCCATTAACTTAGATGTCATCTTCCTAAAGAGGTCTTTTAACTTTTAACCCCCATTTTCTCTAATATTTATTGTTATTTATAACTAATATTTGCTTATTTACTTGATGTGTAATATCTTTAGTCAAATTGGAGAATTTGCATTAGGGCAGGGACTGTGTCTGTTTTTCACACTGTATACGTGATGCCTAGACCATTGGGACCATACTAGGTGTATATATCGTAGAAGTTTGTTGAATGAATGAATGAATACCATGGGAAATTGTAGTTCCTGCTGAAGAGCTTAATTCTTAGCTGGTTCATGCCTTTGCCTGTTATGTTGGATGAGAGTACTGACTTTGAAATTTTCCTGATATAAGAGTTTTAATTCCATAGGCTTTTCTTCTTGTAAACAAGGTAACAGACTACCCTAGTTTAAGGTCATCCTTTAACCTTTGCTAATGGATTCTTGCTTTTTTTCAGAAAAATGTGCTTAAGGCCTAGGAGCCCAGACTATGAAGCATCTGGTCCACCTTGACCTCTAAAATTAGCGGCCTTGTTCTTTTCCCTTCTGTTCTACATGTTTGGAAGAGCAGCACAGTTCTGTTTTGAGGCTTATTACAAAGTAGGAGAGTAAAGAAAACTCAGTGACTGTTTGGTTTCAAAACTCTCTGCTTATATAAGTTGGTTGAATGACTCTTCTTTCCTTTAACCCCTTTCAACTTCTCATCCCAGAATCGACCCTCCCTAAGTTATCTTTTATAAAGGGGTCATGTGTATATTTGATCCCTAACTCATTGAGACCTATTTTCTTTCTTTTTTTCTCACTTTTTAATATTTTAGGTAATATTTCTCTTCAAGACCAGGAGGAAAATATGGGCAAGAAAATTGTAAAACATTTAGGAAAAAATGTAGGGTTGTATGGGTGTGCGAGAATGTTATGTATATACATATATATTTTTCTCCTTTCTGCTCCCCCCTTCTCTAGCTAGAATGAGTTTTTTTTGTTTGTTTGTTTGTTTTTTTAAATTCTGGAAAATATTGCATAGTTTCTAGGTTTAGCTATTTCTTTTAGGTAGTTGGGCTATAATTCTGAATGTGTAGCTTTTACCTTGTTAAGATCTTTGCTGTACTCGTATGAAAATTGGCAGATGATCTTGGTTTTAGGTGTGTGTATTGAAGGAGTAGTACCAGTAATAAAGTAATGCCTTTGTCTTGCTGTTCCTTACTGAAGCAGAAATTCGGAGAGCCGAGGATAGTGGAAGGTTATTTGTGATTTTTGAGCTCTGATGTCAAAATCCTTGGTGAGTTTTACTTAAACCCTAGACTCAACTAATATTTGAGTGTCATGCTATCAGGTAGGGTTACTGTTCACTTAGGTCAGGGATCACCTCTTACATATCCCCTTTATCTGTTGTAGCACCTAACAGTCTTGGGCACATAAGAGGCACTTGATGAATTTAGTGTGATCTTGCTCAATTCACGGATTGCTTGAGTTGGTCGATCTATCCAGTGGAAGAATGCACCTGTGCATTCTGTATACACATAAATGATGTACCTGGGAATTAAAAAAAATGCATTTTAAATATTGCTTTATTAAAGTTTCCAGAAGAAAACATGAGAATATGTTCACGATAGTCTTTAATTGAACCAGGACATAAATACTAACTATGTAAAGGAAAAAAATGATAGATTGACTACATTAACATTAGGAATATCTGTTCATTAAAAGACATCACTAAGAAGGTAAAAAGACAAACCTCAGAGGATCAGAAAATATTTGCGATATAGGTATCTGGCTGGTATCCAGAATGTATAAACAACTCCTACAAAGCAATATATAGAAGAAATCCTATAAATCAGTCTTCAAATAACACATAGAAAAAAATGGACAAAAAGATTTAAATAGGTACTTCACAAAGGATGATATCCAAGTGCCCCAAAAGTGGTCCTCATCATTAATCATCAGGTTAAAGTGAACAACCACAGTATAATACTAGTACACTCACTGCAGAATGATTAAAATAAAAAGGCAGACCAAGTGTTGGCGAGGTCGTTCAGCATCAGGACCCCTAATGCACTTCTAGTGAGTATGTAAATTGGTACAGCTTTGGAAAACTAGTCGTTGATGGTATCTCCCAAAGCTGAACATCAGTGTACTAGCAATTCTACTCCTGGATGTAACCAACAGAAATGTGCACATTTATGCACCAAAAGACATGTACAAGATACATAGCAGTTTTTTTAGTAATAGTCCCAACCTGGAAATAATACAAATAATACAATACGTAGCAGTTTTTTTAGTAATAGTCCCAAGCTGGAAATAATACAAAATGCCTTTCAACATCACTGAAATGTTTTTTTAATAAGTTGATATGTTTACGAAATTGAATACGGTAATGACAATGAATGAACTATACTCAACAAATGAAATGGATCAGTTTCACAAATAAAATGTAGAGTGAACGAAGCAAGCACAAAAGAGTACATAATGTGTGATTCCATTTATGTAAAATTCAAAACAGGCAGACTGAATCTGTGGTGTTTAAGTCAGTATCACCGCCTGGTAGGAGTGATTTTGCAAAAGTATGAGATAGGCTTCTGGAGTGCTGGAAGTATTCTGTTTTTTTCTTCCTTACCTAGGTGCTGGTTACATGGGTGGGTCACTTTGTGGAAATTTATTGAGTTATATACTTAGAGTTTTTGTCCATTTCTGTATATGTAGTCAATTAAAAAGTTCACTTAAAAATTTGTTTCTACTTTTATCCTGTGACTGCTGCAGCTAATGGTGAGCTTTCTCCCTCTTACCTGTGCTAATCTTTTGCCTGTCAAAGGTGATAGGATGTGGGTGTGCGTATACTTTATGTGTTTATATGTTAAAGTTGTGTGGGCATGAAGATGCTTCTTATCATTAATCTAAATTTGCTTTTCCAATATTCAACACACTAAGAGTTTCAAACAGCCACAGGAAAGGAAAACTGAGGAATAAACTCCACTGATCACTTTTTAAACCAATTCTCTGAGTAGGGTAAGGAAACTGACTGCCTCACAGGGTAGCAAATTTGGATTTTGTTCTACAGACAGAAGAACCTCTTAAGGGTTCTCAGCTTCTAAAGGTTTTATTTTCAGAAGAATGCACCTCATTTTGACCTTTATTCTTTTTTTAAAAATTGAGGTATAATTGACATATAACATTATGTTAGTTTTAGTGGTGCAACATAATGATTCCGTAGATACTTATATACATCCATATATTTATAGTGAAAGTATTACCATAATATATCTAGTTAATATCCACCACCTCACATAGTAACAGATTTTTTTTCTTGTGATGAGAACCTTTAAGATCTACTTTTTTAGCAACTTTACAATTTACAGTACAGTATTTTAACTGTAGTCACCATGCTGTGCATTACATCTCTGTCTCATGTTTATTTATAATTGGAAGTTTGTACTTTTGACCCTCTTCATCCATTTCTTCCACCTCCCACTTCTGGCACCCACCAATCTGTTCTCTATGCATTTTTTTTTTTTTTAATGATTCTACATGTAAGTGAATTCATGGTGTTTGTCTTTCTCTGTCCGACTTACTGCACTTAGCATAATGCCCTCAGAGTCCATCCATATTGTTGTAAATGTCAGGATTTCCTTTTTAAAGGCTGAATAATATTCCATTATGTATATATACACCACATTTTCTTTATCCATTCATCTGTTGATGGACACTTAGGTTGTTTCCACATCTTGGATGGTATAAATATTGCTGCAGTGAGTATGAGGGTACAGATACCTTTTCAAATTAGTGTTTTTGCTTTTTTCTGGATAAATACCCAGAAGTAGAATTGCTGGATCATATGGTAGTTCTATTTTTAGTTTTTTGAGGAACCTGCATACTATTTTCCATAGCGGCTACAACAATTTACATTTCCACCAATAGTGTGCTAGGGTTCCTTTTTCTCCATATCCTTGCCAACACTTGTTTTTTCTTATCTTTTTGATTATAGCCCTTCTGACAGGTGTAATGTGACACCTCACTGAGGTTTCAATTTATTTTCATTTCCCTGATGATTAGTGATGTGTTGAGCACCTTTTCATGTACCTGTTGGCCAACTGTGTGTCTTCTTTGGAAAAATGTCTATTCAGATCCTCTGCTCATTTTATAATCAGATTGTTTGTTTTGCTATTGAGTTGTATGAGCTCTTTATATATTTTGGATATTAACCTGTTATCAGATATTTGCAAATATTTTCACCCATTCCATAAGTTGCCTTTTCATATTGATGGTTTCTTTTTGCTGTGCAGAAGTTTTTTTTTATTGCTTTTTATTCTTAACCTGGACACTATGAAGAGACGAAATCTCTACATGGTATTAAGATTTTTCCCCCTTCCTCTGTGGAAATCTAACTCACAGTAAGGCGTTTTAGGGAAGCCTAACCTGGATGAGGTAGGAAATCTGAAAGATGTTGTGCCTTCTCTTGACTGGTCATATCTCTTGATTCTCAGCCTGGCCTTGTAAAATACTTGAATGTTCTCTTAAGTTTGCCATGTTGTCTGATGACCACACCCTTGGAAATTTTCATTCTCTCTTTTATTCTCTTTTCATTCTCTCTCACCTGCCTCAGTTACCTAAGTGTACTGCTGGAGCTCATTCTCCATGACACCTTCTAGAGTTAGCCATTCCCTCTTGTGTACCTTCGCTGTATCCGCATATACCTCTGCTGTATCACACATATCACTGTGTTGGTCCTTCAGTCTTCCCATTATAGCCTTTTAAGACTATCAACTGGCATGTGGTAGGTGTTCAATAAATATTGAAAAGATGAACGATGGGCATATTTTCTGAAAGACAGTAGCTATTTTCTAAAGAATAAAAACCAATTATAATATTTGACATCAGAAGATACATGTTTTAAATTATTTTTGAAAGAAGTGATACTTTGCATTAATTTCTCAGTAAAACCAGGGCTGTATATTTACAGCAGGGTATATATTGTGGCAGTAGGAGAGATTGATGCTAACTGGTTCATGTTGGTATCAGACACGTGACCTTGGCCTCTTTAGCATTGTCCTCTAATCAGCTGATTTAATTTTAGTAGAATCCCTGGAGAAATACTTTGAAATGCTCTGGTTCTAATTGCAGAATTTAGAAATCATAAATCTAATGTATAGATCCTGACTGCATTAGGAGTTATGGATTAAAACCAGAGATGAGACTGTGTAGGCATTAGGACACTGTGACTGGGGGCCAGTGTAGGCATTATGTCAGTGATAATTTTGTTCATTTCAAATATTATAAAATTAAATTCCAGAATATGTTATCTGAAGTTTTATCATTTCATTTCAGCATGTCATTTCTGAAGCGTTTTAATTTAAAAAGGTCTGAGTAGAATCATTGCCATTTGTCCAGAAGTTTAGAATAATACGAATAGAATAATAAATTAATAAGTATTGAGTGCCTGCTTCGGGTTTAATACTGTTAGTAATATGTAAAAAGTATGACTTTGACCTCGATGTCAAGCAACCTATATTTTATTGATGGCATAAGAAAACACAGATACAAAATGACTTCTAAATATTTCTTTCTAACTCTAACAGTCTATATATGGGAGACTAAGTAGAAAAAGCACAGACTTTGGAGTCCAGACAGATCTGGGTTCTAATCTTGGCTTTAAAAAAATAAAATTAAAAGTTATATAACCTTGGTCATGTTGACATCACTGGAACTCTTGTTTCTCCATTTGCAAAGTGAAGTAAGAATATATACAGCTTGGCAGTTTTTTGGTTTTATTTTTGAGAAGTAATGACAACCCATATAAAACCACACATAATAAGTGTACCTAATGTATGTTTGAATGAAAGGAGTAGATAAATAGGACTTTATTTGCAGCAGTCTACTCAGTCCAGGTGATTGTTAATAGATTTCATAATGATAACTAACATAAGTCAAGCTCAGTAATTGATTTGATGGGCAGTCTTGGAAGCTGTCCTTTAGTCTTCCCATTATAGAATAAAGTGACTGACCTTCTGTTTTGAAGAGTGTGAAGGTCTTTTAACAGAGTGCACATCAGTTAGCTGGTGGAACTATCTGACCAATGATGAACACAGGAAAGGTTTCACACAAGGAATGGCTTGTTAGGAGTCCACAAGGGGTAGGATAAGAAAGCACATATCTCAGAGATGGGCTAATCAGACTGAGTTCCTTCGTCCCCTTCTTCCCTCCAGAATGTGAGTTTCAGCTGTTTATTAGCAAGTACTGCATCCTTTGCTGTTTTTCACAGCAGTTGTGAAGCTTATTCTGGATGCCTGTGTGTTAACTAGTGGGACATTTTGACTTCGCTAAATGTTCCAAATTGTTTAAATTCTGTTTGGGGTAAATGACTTTCTTATTATATTAAATCATTTTCCTTTCATGTCTATTTTTTCACTGGAAAGTTGGTGCCCTGGAGCTGAGTCTTTGCCCTGCAAACTGAAAATACAGTTTTCCCGGGTGTGTCTTATTTTAAGCTACTCCCTTTCATACTACGAGGCTCTGACCTCCTTGGAGCCTTTCCTACTTGGTTACAATTGACGCTTTGTCCTTTAAAGTCATATAGGACATGGCCACTCCGTTGATTCAGTGTTCAGCTATTACATATGGCTCTGAGAAGAAATTCCTCTCCTAGAATGGGAGTGGGCAGCTGAACTGGAAAATGGAGCTCTGGTCCATTTTCAGTCATCATTTAGGGAGAGTGAGTAGCAACTTCTAAATTAGAGTCAGGACTAAGCAAAGGAAAAACAGGGCCAGCTCCAAAATTGGGTACTAGTCAAAAACTGGCTGGTGTATGAGGTTAGTATAGCTGGGTTTTACTAGAAGTAGACATTTAAGGAATTATCTGTGGTTCAAGAAATTTTGCATTTTTTATGGTATAGCTATGCTTCTGAAAGGATAATTTTTAGAAAGTTCATGTTCTTTCTCTGTGGATTTTTAATTTCTCTTAATATTCACAGGAATTTCACTACTAATGATGTCAGCTTACTCTCTTATTTATTCAGTCCCTTTGGCCCAGGGACTTAAACTACTTTACATTAATTTAGTCAGTAATTCTTACACCATCCCTGTGTGGGAACTGCTTTTCAGATGAAGGATGTAAGAACTTGCTCCAATTTACACAGCAGGTCAGTCCCTGGGATGGAAAACTAGACTCAGGATTTGTGGTTCCAGGCTTAGCGTGTTTGGTCACTGAGGTTTGCAGTCTTTCTACCTCACTTCCCTCCCCTTTTCCTCCGCGCTCCCCCCGCCCCCCCTCCCCTGCTTTGGTGGAGGAAATATCAAGCAAATAGCAAGAGAATCCGGTCTTTTAAAAAGTTAGAGACTGTTGTGCCTTTAGGTGTAGAGTTCTGGATTCTTGGCTTGGGATGGAAGGAAGCAGCAGAAGACCGACCGATGCTCAGCACATGAAATGATTTTTGACCGGTGCACACTTTAATTTTTGTTCTCTTTTTTTCTCTTTTGTCAGGAGGAGAGGTGGATGTGAGAATTGTTTTGTGTGCCAGCCTTTATGGGGGGCAGTCCAGCTGTTTAAATGCTCAGCAGATATTGCGACTTGCTTTTGGGTCAGGGGCCAGAGAGAAAGGGGTGAAGCACTCACTTTGGGGTGAGATTAAGAGGAGGGTGGAATGTAGGAAGGAGGACATTTCTCTGCGTTTTCTTAGTCATAGGACTGAATCCCAAGTAGCTAAATTTAGCTCAGGTTCCTGTTGAAGGCATCATTTTTTTAGGAGCCGGTGGTGGGGGGAAAACGGAAAACCTTTTTGTGTATCCTGCTCTATGAAGCCAATAGGGAAGCAGGAGGAGGTGAGGTTGCCATGGAGATGGTAGCTGTGTGCAAGGGGAGAGCAGCAGGGTTTAGAATTCCAGGAAGGAAGAGAGAGTGATGTCATCAGATTCCATGGACCAGCCCAGGAACCCCTGTGAGGTTGGTGGGGAGTTGGGTGTGCGTGGGGGGTGGTGGAGTGGGAGTTTGTGCAGGGGAATTTGTGGCTTCAGTAAGGTGTGGGGAGTCCAGTTCAAGCAGAGAGGTTGGTTCTGTGGAATTGTGCTGATCTGCATTAATGCCTGCTTTTAAAAAATATGTAAATCACTCAGAATTTGCAGAATGTTTTCTTTTTTGGAAAAGGATGTATTCATTTAACAAAGGAGCTAATATAGATGTAGAATATAATATCTTTTTATAGATATACTCCCCGTAGTATTTGTGTGTGCCTTTACCTCTTGTACGTGAGAGTATTTGTGACACATTTTGGATATATAGTTGCCTTTGTGTGATGCCTTTTATGGTCTTGCATGCAGTTAAATGCTTCATTAATGCCTAATTATCATATTTATTTTTCTATGGATGTGTATAAATAAAACACTTTTTATTAGAAAAATCTGAGAGAAAATCAGAGCAATTGCTTTTGCGGCAGAAGGGAAAGCTGCATGCTTCTGGACGGTCGTTCTGAACGTGTGCGTGCATGTTCGTACTGAGCGTGAAGGGCAAGTGTCGTTCCTTTAGAATGACCGAGAAGCTAAATTTCTTTTTAAAAGGATATAACAGAATCTGAGTACTGCCCCACCAAAACAGCCACTTTGGCTCTGGTGATAACAGCTGTTGTGCAAAACGTAAAGACTTCTCACTTGGAATCAGCTTTAGAGATGAGTGATAAGGAAACATTTTCAGTACCTAACACTGAATTTTTTATTTAAAAAATACCTAGATTGACCCAACACTAGGTTTTTTTGAATTGGCTTTTCTTGATTTGGGGTTGTCAAAAGTCAAATCTGTGCTCAAATGATGAGCTTTTATCCAAGTTAAGATATTTAAAGTCATAGGTTTAGGTTCTGAAGACATTTCCATTTTCACATCAAGAGCGCCTAGATTATTTAATTTAGCAGTGGCAGTGTTTTGAATGATGGCAGCATCCCAGGGTGACATCTTCCGAGGTGACCCGTTTGGATGTATTCGTTCAAGTGTGTCTATTAAAATCAGTGACATTGGGTAAAGTGGGAAGCAGCGCCGTGCGGGGCGTCTGAGAATGGACTCTTTGGAATTAGATTGGCTTAGGTCTGAACCTCCGTTCTGCTGCTCCCTGACTGACCTTGGACATGTAACCGTCCCTTGGTGTGTGGAATGATGGTGCTGTAAGTACCAACCGTACAGTGTGGTGGCGAGGGATGAGTAAGCTAATATGGAAAGCACTTAGACGTTTGGTCTGTTCTCCATCAGTTGCTTTGGTTATTGTCATTAATAATTATACATTTCCTTGACATACAGAATTATGAGGTAGAAGGTCTTGCACACCACTGAGTGTCTTGGAAGGAGGGGCCCAGGAATCTGTAGTTTTTAAATGATTTCCAGGTGATTCTCATGATCAGCCAGGTTTGGAAACCACTGAGTGTCATGTACTGTGAGTACGGCCCAAGCACTGGAAGCTTCATCATCTCCTGGGAGCTTGTTAGAAATGCAGAATCTCAGGTGCCATCCCAAACCCACTGAATCAGAATCTGCATTTTTATCAAGGTACCCTACAGTGACCTGAATGCACGTTAAAATTTAAGAAACACTGCTTTTTTTCTAGCAATGGGAGTAATCGGGTGATAACTACAGTTAAAGATGAATTACGTCTCAGTGATTCCCACCGGTGGAAGAGAAACAGTCTGGCTAAGCCAGTGTGTGCATGAGCATGCACTTGCCTTTTCTGCTGCTTGCCCTAGAGATAATGCTTCTCTGCATTAAATCACTGTACCATGGAATGGAAAGGGTAAAGTTAAAATTGTGACTGTCTCTACTACTTACTAGCTGTTTGGCCTTGGTCCAGTCATTTCATCTCTCTGAGTCTAGTCTCCTCACCTGACAATGGAGGTAATACCTAGACCATGAAATAACGTGTGTAAAGTATCTAGCTTATTGCAGTGCCTAAATATGTTAGTGCCTTTCCCTTTCCCTTTCCCTTTCCCTTTCCCTTCCCCTTCAACCTTTCAGTGATCCATATAGTAGTTCTGTCTCCTCAGAAAAGGCTGCCAGTGGGCACCCAGTACCGTCCTGTCTATGTAGGTTCCTTGCCTCTTGCCCTTGCCCCAGCTACATTGAGCACCTAATTGTATTGCAGAGATGTGTACATGTAGTTTTCTTTGTCACCTTTTTCTACAACGTGCCTTTTCCTTAATGGAGATTTATCCAAGAGGGCTAGAAGAGCTAGTTGAGCTGGTACGGGAATCAAGGTATGATGAGATCTGATAGAGGCATCTCTGTTATGAATTAATAGTCGACTATATGTTTAAAACAAATTTGTTTTTAAAAAATTGGTATGAGAGAAAAAAACCCTTAAAATCAGGTGATTTCATTTGAAGTCTTTTAGACTAGTTCTTAGCAAGAATTAGCGTGGTAATTATCAGAAGATCACTGAATTGATAAGTAACGAGCATTGTTTTATTTTCTGACCAGGAAATTAATGCAGTAAAAGCAAGTTCAGGGACTCGTTGTGGGGACATCAGAAGTAGAGGGCAGAGGGTTTAGGTCAGAGGATTGGCAGTCATAGCCAGTAGGATGTTGGAAGCAAAAACAGCAGTAGGAAATAGAAAGGTCCATTTTCATTCAGTCATACAAATCTTAGGGGCCCGAGAGATAAGACAGGATTGTGAACTCAAAGCATTTAATAAAAATTGTTATAGTAATAGCTTTCTTCTATACGGTAGGTATACTCCTAGGTGCTTTTTGTACATTATGCCTAATTTTACTTGACATCCCTGCAAGGTACAGGCATTATCACATGTATTTTACAGATCAGAAAGGTTGCGTAACTTGCCCTAAGTCACCCTGCTGACGAGCACCAGAGCTGGTTTGACATCGTGTTGAGTAAACTGTGTGAGTGATGGGACTGTTATAAAAGCTAAATTGAAATAGCTAATATACACCAGTTAAAACAAATTTTATTTTTTCCAAATTGACCTTTTTGGTAAGTGTTAATTTAAATTAAGATTGTGGTAGTCAGTGTGTTAGCCTCTCAGAGGGATTTTTTGAACATTGCAGAATTATCCTTTGGGGATGTATTTCCTTTATACTCTGAGGCTAATGAAGAGATATCTTTTTTTAAATGCCAAAGCTTGTGAAGTTCAGTGAAACACCAATTTGAATGGCATATCACAACACAAAACTAATTTTTGTTGGTGGTTATAACTGGCATATTTAGTCATAAGTATTCACATAATCATGTCAGTTATTCTCTTCAGATCTAAATGTGAATAATTATCAGTGATTGCAGAAAGTGAATTTCATATGCAATTGAAGACTTGGGTTCCATTCCCTTTTTTGTTATTTACTGCCTGTGAGAACTTGGACATGTCATTTAACTTTACTAAGTCTGACCCTGAGTTTTCCTTATCAATCAGAAAGGAATAATGTTATCTGTTTAGCAGGATTGTTATGAATAGGAGGATGTGTTTGACACCAACTTCTGCCCCTCACTGGCTCTGTAACCATGAGAAAGACATTTAAAACCTTATGCTCCTTTGGTTTTCTTATCTGTAAGGTCTGTCTGTGTGTGTGAGTGTGCGGCAAGGGGAGGAGAATGCAGGTCATGGAGTTGGATTAGAATTAGATGACCTGTGTGGTCCCCTCAAACTCTGTGATCCTATAATTGTTGGACCTGCCTATGTTTTGTATGTAGCGAAGTGTTTCGTATAATAAGGCATTATTTCTTATTATCATCATTATTCTTGAGTAGCGCTATCCCATTAAGGATCAGGTACTGTACAACTCACTTTGCACCTATTTATCTCACTTAATCCCTGTAGCAACCCTATGAGTAGGTTATGTTCTCATTTAGAAGGTGAAGAATTTGAGGCTCGGGATGAAGTAATATAATATTCCATGATCATGAAGCTAGTAAGTGTCAAGGATCTATCTCAGGTCAGCGTGATACCAATGACTATACCTTCCCCTCTACATCTCACGATGCATGGAATTACCCATGACATGTCAAAACTAGGAAGTTTTTGTGGGCTTAGTATGACACAGACAAACTGCTTCTTAGGCCCGTTATATATGAAGAAGGAAATTCAATACAAAATTTTTTTGAGAACCCGTGATAATATCTAGTATCATTGGGGGAAATAAACATAGATGTATGAGATGTAGTTTGAGAGCTTATGAACTCTTCAGAAATAGTAGGTGTAGACGTATACATAATACATTCCGAAATTGGTCTGTGGTGGAATAAACTCAAGTGCTTAGTAAATGCTATAGTAGTTTTAAGAAGGGAGTAATTGCTTTGGGCTAGAGGACTGTTCTGCAAGCTTTTTTGACCATGACCCATGATAAGAGATCCATTTTATGTGATAACCTGGTACATAGTTAAATATTTATCTGTATATATTTGACTAAAACAAGTTTCATGAAATAATTGTTACTCTTACTAAATGGGAGGTATTTGATTCTTTTGAAAAATTCTGTGTAGTCTGTCTACTACAGTGATTCTTAGAGTGCGATGGACCCCTTGAGATGCGCCAGACCCTTTTAGGGGATCTTCAAAGTCAAAACTATTTTCATAATAACTCTAAGATTTTATTTGCCTTTTCCATTGCATTGAAATTTGCGCTGATGTTACATAGCAGTGATGGGTAAAACTGCTGACCCTCTAGCATGAATCAGAGCAGCGGCCCAAAATTGTATTGTAGTCATCATATCGTTCACCACCACATGCTTGCCATTAAAAAAAAGGGGGAAAAAAGCCAATTTGAAGAATGTTGTTGATGAAGCAGTAAAAATTATTGCTATTATTAAATCTCCACGCTGATTACGACTCTTTAACATTCTGTGTAACAAATAGGTAATACACATAAAGCTTTTCTGTATAGTGAGTATGATGGTCATCTCAAGGAAAAACAGTTTTCTGATTTTTTGAGTTTCCAGGTAAACTAGCCACTTTTTTTTCATGGAATACTATTTTTACTTGAAAAATAAATTGGCAGACTATGGTTATTCAGATTGGGTATTTGGCAGACATTTAAAATGAATGGATTGTGTCATTTCAAGGAAAATAATGACAATATTTGTTCCCAATGATAAAATTTGAACTTTCAAGCAAAATTAAAATTCTGGAAAATGTGTTCTGGACAATGGGCTTGACAGCTCCAGTACTTAAAGATTTTTCCGATGAGATCGATGGTGATTAAGTGAATATGATTTTTTTTGGGGGGGGTATATAATGAAATATGTCAAAACTTAGAAGATTTTTATAACTTAGTGAACCAGTATTTTATATAGGAATGATGTTACATAATCATGATAGGTAAAAATCCTTTCAACATGTAGAACAGACCAATAGATTTTAATCTACAGAGTTTGAAAAATTCATTAATATGGTTTGAGATGCTACATTGCAACTAACTTTTAAGACACTGTCACTTTTCAAGTTTTGGTACAGTATTAAGGAAGCCTATCCATTGATATGTGAAGACTATTAAAATACTCTTATCTTTTCCAAATACATGTCTGTAGAAGACCAAATTTTTTTCATTCATTTTGACCAAAATAACATCATAACAGATTGAATGCAGAAGCTGATAGTAGAATCTGTCCATCTTCTATTAAGTTGAATGTGAAAGATATTTGCAAAAATGTAAGGCAGTGAACCTGTTCTCACTAAATTTTGTTTTATAAAATGTAGCTAATTTTCATGAAATGTTTTTGTTAGCATAATGGTTCATTATTGGTATTTAAAAATGAATTAAATATTTAAGTTACGGTTTCAGTTTCTGTAGGCAAATATTAATATTTAAAATGCATATAAACAAAAGTTTTTGGGGGCTCTTTAATAATTTTTAAGATGTAAAGGACTTTTAAGACCAAAAAGTCTGAGAACTACTGCTCTAATTATTTTTTAAATAATGGTTGAGGCCTCTTAAATGTCATCAGTGGGTCTTGACCCACAGTTTGAAAAAAATACTGAGCTTTAGGGATTACAGGGATTACATTGTGAAGGGAAGTAGGACTTTGCTAGATTTTATTTGAGTTGAACTTGGAGAACATCCTAGTTTATGAAGTAAATGGAATAAAGTTTATATCTGGAAATTAGCCATTTGCAGTCATCTTCCTCACTCCACTCAAACCTTGCCTCTTGTGTATTCCCTTTGTGATTTCTCATGCCTTTCTTATGCCATTTTTAACCATGTACTCTTATTCCCTCTGGGCCTTATATTTACATTTTATTGGATAGTTCTTATATTTATTTATATGCCTCTCTTTCTTACTAGACAATAAGTTCCTTAACAGAAGAATTAATAACTTGTCTTTCTATTCCTACCATAATACCAGGCACATGAAAGTCCCTCAGTAAATGTTTGTTGAAGGAATAAGTAAATGAGGAGAAAAAGGGAATGACCAGATGAGGCCAGATTTAGGGTGTTTGGAGCTTCATCTTATGAGCAGTGGAGGGTCATTAGCAGGGGAGTGATATGAGTGGTATTGTGTGAAATTAATCTGGCCCTGGTAAGAAAATTATGAACAGGTGGATGGAAGCTGCTGGACCAGCTAAGAAACTATTATTACAGTAATATAGGCCTGACTCAGGTGACTCAGGCTTGCATTAAGGTAATGAAAGACATGTATCCTGAGAAATATTTACAAGAACATAAATATAATAATACTCATACTACCTAACATTTATTGTGTACTTATGATATTCTGAATACTGTGTCAAGGGCTTAATATTATCTCATTTAACCTTCATAGCATCCTTGAGGAGATAACACTTGTTTCTGTGTTTTTGATGTTTAAATAAAAATAACACATGTTCGTTATTGAAAAATTAGAAAATACACATAAGCAAAAGAAAAAAAATGTTTATCACTCATAAACCCAAAGTCAACACCAAGACATATAATCAGTAAACATTTTGAGATAGGTACATCCTTCTAGACTTAAAAGAAACAATAAAGGTGTATATATATGTGCTCTTTATGCCTGAATACGAGGAAACTCTGCATATAAGGCTTTATGCTGTTTTTCCATTGAAAGGACGGGCCAACCTAAATGTATAAACTTTTAGGGATGTTGATGAAATAGGCAGATGTCATTAAAATATCGATTTTACTTATATGTGCATATTCAAAATTATATACAAAATTTTATAATTTAGAAATATTTTCTATGGTTTTAGAAGAACATTTATATATACTGTACTGCATCAGAACCCTTTGAGTCTTCTTTTCCAGGATATATATTGAGATACAGCAATTTCAAACTACAAGTACCTGTTTATTCATTCAGGTAACATCAGGAAGATTGGTTTTCTTCATTTATACCATAGTGTATATTGCATTGTTTTAAAATTTTTTTTTATTGAGATGAAATTCACATAACATAAAATTAACATTTTTAAAGTGAAAAATTTGGTGGTATATAGTACATTCACGGTGTTGTGTAGCCACTTTCTAATTCCAGACATTTTCATCACCCGCCCCCCAAAAACCCCATCCATATCTGTTAAGTGATCACCCACCATTTCCCCTTCCCTCCAGTCCCTGACAACTGCCAATCTGCTTTCTGTCTCTGTGAATTTATCTCTTCTGAGTATTTCACATAAGTGGAATCATACAATATATGATCTTTTGTGTCTGGCTTCTTTCACTTAGCATAATGTTTTCAAGGTTTACCCATGTCGTAGCATATACCAGTACGTTGTTCTTTTTTACAGCTGAATAATATTCCTTGGTATGTATATACCACAATTGTTTATCCGTTCATTCATTGATGGACATTTGTGTTGTTTCCATCGCTGTTGTGCATAGTGCTATGAACATGTGTGTACAAATATTCGAGTACCTGTTTTCAGTCCTTTTGGGAATATACCTAGGTGTGGAATTACTGGGCCATATGGTAGCTCTGTATTTAACTTTTTGAGGAGCCGCCAAACTGTTTTCTGTAGCAGGTGCACCATTTTTTATTCCCACAAACAATGTACAAGGGTTTGTCAATTTATTTTTAATGAGGAACACAGTAAGATAGGGAAAGTAAAAAGAAAATAATGTGTGGCCTTTGAGTTTATTAGAGTTTTGTATCTCAGATTTTGCCTGATGGACTTATTAAATATTTAGCATCACTTCAGCACTAAGAATGAAATTTAGCTCAGGGAAATGTATCTGATCTATTTTAAGTGGTGAACAGACTAAGAAATGAAGATCAGAAAAGTGAAAGAAGGGAAATTTAAATAGACTGGCAGATTCCTTGAGGGCAAAGGCCCTATTAACCTTTGTGTCCTCCGCATTTGATAACATGTTTGGCATGTCATAGGTTGTGTTGGGGGTCCCCAAGACTACCCTAGATTCAGTGATTCACCAGGATTTACAGAACTCAGCGTATAGGCAAACTCATGGCTATGATTTATAACAATAAAAGGATAGAAAGTCAAATCAGAAGGGGAAAAAACGCTTGGAGTGAAGAAATCAGGCTCACGCCTCAGGAGTTCCCTGCTAGTGGAGTCACACAGGATGTGCTTACTTCCTTCAGCAGCGAGTTGTAACAATGTTGTGTACCAGGCAAGTCCATTAGAGACTTAGTGCCGAGAGTTTTCTTTTTTAGGGATGGGTAGAAAGGTGGTTCACAGAGCCACCCTCTGCCTGGCACATACCAGAATTCCAGAGGGAGAGCACATGTTCAGCATGAGCCATATCGTTGCACAGTTTAGGCACAGTGAGCCATTCTTATCAGGTCTGGGAATAGAACCATCCTGAAATCTAAGTTCCCAGACACCAGCCAAGGCCATCCTTGAAAGCTGCCCTTTCTAAGGATAGCAGTCAGGCTTGCTGTGTTCATTTGTTCCTTGTACATAGATGTTCTTTAAAAAGTGTTGCTAGGTTCTGTGAAGAAAAATAAATGCCATAGCAGATAACTAGCAGGGACTTTAGTGTCAGACACACCTGGTTCATATTATTGTAGGCAAATTGCTTATTTTTTTGAGCCTCAGTTTTATTATTATACAGAGTTATATCACAGAGTTTTAGTGAGAATACAAAGTGATAATGTATAGCTAATACTAAGCATAATGTCTGTCCTGGTAATCGGGGGTCCCCAACCCTCAGGCCGTGGACCAGTACCGGTCTGTGGCCTATCAGGAACTGGACCGCACAGCTGGAGGTGAGCAGTGAACAGTGGGCAAGGAGCAAAGCTTCATCTGTATTTGTAGCCGCTCCCCAGCGCTAACATCACCACCTCGGCTCCACCTCAGATCGTCAGGCATTAGATTCTCATAGAAGCACCCGTCCCTGGTGCCAAAAAGGGGACCGCTGCTGTAAATAGTAAGTGGCTATTTCAGCTCACCCATATCAGTCTGGGTTCAGTCAGGAGAGAGAGACTATAAGTAATCTGGACCCAGAATGAAATATAAAGAGTTATTTACTACAACAGAATATTAAAGTAATAAGGGATTGGTTTGTAAGAAGAGAACTCTAAGGAATAGCAGAAGTAATATAGCAGATATAATGTAATTTAATAATGTGATTGGTATACTGATATGAAATATAATTAATATATAATTATGTTATATGTTAACCCAGGGCTGAGATAAAGCACCCAGAGAAAAGCTGTCTTCCTCTTCCCCAACCCCTTGCAACAGGGGGCGAGATCTACAACTTGTTGAAAAGGCATGGTTGTGGCTCTCTGAGTGGCAGAGAAGTAGGTCTGTGATACCAGACCTGCAGAACTGGTTGGAAATCTGCCTTTTAAAGTTGCCAAAAATCTGTCCTCTAGGGCAGGGGTCCTCAGTCCCTGGGCTGTGGACCAGTACTGGTCTGTGGCCTGTTAAGAACTGGGCCGCACGGCAAGAGGTGAGTGGTGAGCAGTGGACGAGGAGAGAAGCTTCACCTGTATCTGCAGCCGCTTCCCAGCACTAGCGTCACTGCCTCACATCATCAGGCATTGGATTCTCATAGGAGCACCAATCTCTGGTGCCAGAAATGTTGGGGACGGCTGCTCTAGGGTACTGGAGAAAGCTGTTCACAGGGAGCTGTCTTACCAGAGGCACTCACTCTGCTGTAGAACAGCCAAAGACAGTTACTGGGGGAAGGTCCTGGCTTCTGGGTACTGCTGGCTGATGTGCACTGCGAGCGCTGCTGAGAAAGCACACTGGGACCAGGAAGGGAACCGGACCCTTGTCTCCTTAAATGTCTCCCTTGTGCCCTCTACCGACGAAGCTTGACATCATGCTAAACATCAAACACCAAATGTTTAAAGGGCCCAGATCATCTTCACAGAGCAGGCCGAATAGGTGAATTTGGAAGTGAATCAATTAATCGATAACCAGCTTATGGGTAGAATGGATATCTAATTCCAGATGCTCAGAAACCAGGAAGATGACAAATAGAGATCTAAGAAACTTCAAATATAAGTTAAACATGCAAAAAAAAAAAAAATCAAGTTGGATCCTTACCTTACACTATATACAAAAGTCAACTCAGAAAGGACCAAGGACCTAAACGTAAAAGCTAAAACAATAAAACTCTTAGAAAAAAACATAGGGGTAAAATATAGCTTTGAGTTTGGCAGTAGATTCTTGAATATGACACCAAAAGCACAGATAACAAAAGAAAATTGATAAATTGAACTAAACGAACGTTGAAAACTTTTGTATGTCAAAGGACACTATCAACAGTAAAAAGATAGCCCATGGATGGGAGAACATATTTACAAATCATATCTGATAAGGGGTTAACATTCAAAATCTAAAAAGTTTTACAACTCAACAAAATCACAGCCTCACACAGGCCAGTGAGCATAGGATTTGAATAAACATTTCTCCAAAGAAGATATACAAATGGCCAGTACACACATGCAATGATGCTAAGTTAGCATTAATTATCGGGGAAGTACACATCAAGATTACAATGAGAAAACACTTCACACCCATTAGAATAAGTGGCAAAAAACAAAATAAGAGGTGTTGATGAGACTTTGGAGATATTGGAACTCCTGTGCATTGCTGGTGGGAATGTAAAATGTGCATTTACTATGTACTATGGATGTAATTTGGAGATATTGGAACTCCTGTGCATTGCTGGTGGGAATGTAAAATGTGCATTTGCTATGGAAAAGGGCATATCTGTGATTCCTCAGATATTAAACATAAGTTATCAGTAATCCAGCATTTCTACTTCTGGGTATATACCCTAAAGAGTCGAAAGCAGGGACTCCAGCAGATGTTTGTACACCCATGTTCATAGCAGCATTACTCAAAATAGTTAAAAGTGGAAGCAACTGAAGTGTCTATGAACAGATGAATAGATAAACAAAATGTGGTATAAACATACAACGGAATATTTATTATTCAGCCTAAGAAGAAGAAATTCTGACTCATGCTAAATGCGGATGAACCATGAAGACATTATGGTAAGTGAAATAAGCCAGACAAAATAGGAAAAATAGCATTTGATTCCCCTTATGTGAGGTACCTAGCATAGTCACATTCAGAGGCAGAAAGTAGATTGACGATTGCCAGGTGGTGTGGGGTAAGAGGGGTGTTGGGGAGTTCCAGTTGGAGAAAATTCTGGAGATGAATGATGGTGATGGTTACACAACAGTGTGAATGTACTTAAAAAAATGGTTGAAAATGGTAACTTGTTATTTATATGTAATCATATTATCTTTTTAAAAGGAAACTGTTAGAGAATATTTATAGTATGTTCTCAAATCTTAATACTGGAAGGAAGAGGTTGAAGAAGAATTTTATTTATGTACTTCTTGGTTATTTGGAAATGTGTTACTTTGTGGGAATGAGTCCAGTAGTAGATTGGTTCAATTTCTCTCTCAAGTCATTTGCAATTTATAGACATAGAGATGAGGAGGGAATTCTTCTGGAATTTCTCCTGTATGTTAAATACTGTGCCAGGTAAACTTTGCCCACGTTATCTCATTTAATCATCACAACTTTATGACCCAAAGAGTTTATATTACACAGTTGAGGAAATTGAGGCTCAGAGTGATTAAATAATTTGACCAGAGTCACATAGTTAGAAAGTGACACAGCTACTATTTGAATCTACATCTCTTTGACTCTCAAAGTCTATGCTTTCTCTAGTGCATTATAAAAGGAGTTAGTTACATCTGCAATTAGCTTACATGATCTGAGAGGCAAGAGTTCTAAGTTCTAGGTCCTCTTTTATGTCCGCTTCGTTGACTATGGACAGGGCACATCTCTAGGTCTCAGTTTCCTCACCTATAAAGAAAAGAGATTTGATCGATTATCTCTTAGAAAGCTGTGACTATTATTGAAAAGAGAAAATTTTAGTGTGTTCCAAAGGTGGGCTTTGAAGACCCAATAAATTCTTGGTCAGGTGTTAACTAGGGCATTTTTAACTTAAAAAAAAAAAAAAGAGATAGGTTTTTGGGATGGAGTAGTGAGTGTCACAAAGAACTATCATCAGTTATCTTGATGAGAAGGTGGCATAAGTTATGTTTTATTTTATTGGAGCATGAAAGCTTAGTTTACCAGTTACCAATTGGGTTTTATGTTGGGACCATGTTGTTAGATACTTCCAGGTATATGTCCCTCATATACATTTATCTTATCTTTGAGTACCTCGGATCCTGTATGGTTTGGAAGCAGAATGATGCCCTGTGATTCCTTAGCAATCTTTCTTCCTGAGCCATAGGTACTTGTTGCTGGGATTGATTTTTGCATGTAAAACCATATGGAATTTAGGCACATTTTCACTTCCTGTAGTGTTCTCGTCCATGTTCCAATTCAAAAATATTTGAAAATATTTGAAAAACAGTAACTTTGGCTGCAATACAAGGCAGTGAAATATCCTGGAAAACTTGATCTGCGCTCCCCCCGCCCCCCGCCCCAACCCCAGCCAGTGTGGTCTAAATCCATCTTTCTTTCCATTGTTAAATGTGTATAAGGTAATGTGAAATTCATTTTCAGCTGGGAGTAAGTCACTGAAAAATCTGGCCTTGTACCACTGCCCAGTTTGGGTTATAGAGGACAGCTTCACTTCTTACTTTCTTCTGCTTCCTTTTACTCTCCTCTCCCAAAAGTACGTGGTGGCAAGAATTTATTTTGTTCCATTCTTAGTATTTTTCTTCCTTTCCCATTTTGTGAAATGAGTTGGTTTCGTTAGACAAAAGAAAGACAACAGGGTGGGTTTAAACAAATTGTTTTTAAAATTCCTCGATGTAACGTAATCGTGCACTTCCAGTTTCCTTCACCCTGCTCCTAGTGATGGAAGCCAGTAGAAAATAACTCTCGTAACAGAAGCAGGACTTTCTGATTGAAACAGTACTTTTGTTTTCCCTCCCAGGTGCAGTATTCTGAGTGATTTTAATTTGGAATGGACAAATATATTGGCTAATAATTTAGAAATAATACTGATGATTTTCATAATGTGTTTAGAAAAGTGGCTTTAGAAGTTTACATGTGCATCAGTCCGTCACAGTATTGGAGATCTTTTCCTCCGATCAGAGGTTAGAGGTTATTATCCACCCCCATGCCCCCACACACTCTTTAAAAAGATTTCCTGGAGTCCTGTAGTTCTTTTTGTTATGGTATCAGTCATGTTATCTTGTAATTATTATGACTCTGAGCTCTCAAAGGGCAAGGATCTCAGCACAATGCTTGTCATAAAGCAATTAATAAAGAAGGATTCTTCTGCTTAAATGAATTTTTCAAACGGGTGCATAAGGGAGCTTCTAAGCAGTCAGTGGAGAATACAAAAGTCAGGTGATTTTTTTTTTTCCACATGTCTCAGTGTCCACCGTACATGCATGATCCACCACGCTTGTCCTATTGGACAGTTACTTAAGGATCCTTCTGTTACTCTTTCTCACGTTCACTAACCAGAAGCTTCTAAACTAGTTTAATTACTATCCTCGGTTGTCAGTAAAGATTCTTGCGGATGGCATTTTGTTTCTTATGTATTTATTTTATTTTTGAGCAGCCTCTATGCCTAGCAGTCAGTTTCTCTTTCAGTCTTACTGGGCCAATAGCTCTGACAGATATGTAGCTGCTAAAGGCTTTCCTCTTTAGAGTTTAACACATGTGATTTCTGTCCCATCTGTTCCATTAGCTTGCCTTGTGATTCCATCTCTGCTTTAAATGTCAGTTTTAATTTTTACACTGATTGAAAACTCAGATCTGCACATTTTTTGATAATCATAATCATCCCTATCTGGACCAGGGGAATGTTTTCTTTACTAGTCATAAAGTAACGGAAGTACTGGATATAGAGTTATTTGTCCTTGAACAAATCACTTAATCTTCCTGAAATTCAGTTTTGTCACCTGTAAAATGAGGGTTATAAAACCTATTTTCTGTGTTGTGAAGACTAAATAAGATTACGTGAAGATGTTTTTTGGTAAGTTATAAAACATGAAAACACTGGTAATAGTGACTTTGACTCTTTTTACCACTCTTAAGAAATACATGAATTTTACACAATGTAAAATTCAAACAATTCAGATAAAGTATGCCCTCTTGACCTTCCACAAATCTTGTTCTTCTCCTTAGAAGTAACCAGTGTTAGAAGTTTTTGTTTCTCTTTCCAGGTTTTCTCTATGCATTTATTTACTTTTTTATATGCATGTAGAAATGCCTCTTTTTAAAATTGTGATAAAAAATAGCACATTGACTATTCTGTTACCATTTAATATAACTTGAGTTAGTTCATAGAGATTTTATCTTTCTAAAAACTTACACAAGGATGTTAAAATAATATAATAGTTGATAATACTATTATTAATGGAGACTCGAGGTTCTTTCTGGTTTTTCACTATTACACACCACTGCATTTAGAATCTTTGCACATGCTTCTTTGATCATATGTGCAAGTGATTCTCTAGGTACAGAGAGCAAAGATGTGCAATTACAAGAAAGTATGTGAATTTAATATTTTAATAATTATTGTCAAGTTGCTTTCCAAAAGGGTGATCCCAATATACTTACATTCCTACTATTAGATGTGAAGATATCTATTTACTCTTCCTGCCAATTTGTGATATTTTCATTTTCGCTAATCTCACAAGTGAAAAATGATATCTCAAATCTTAAAATAATGTTCATAGGCAGCGTGGTTTGTGAGTGCCAAAAGAACTGGAAATAATTTATATATTAACAGGAAAATAGGACAGATAAATAAATTGTGACATATTCATAAACTAGAATACTAAACAGTCAAAATTAGTGAAATTTATAGTATTGAGCAAAAAAAAGAAGGAAATCGCTAAAGAATGCATACAGTAAGATTCATTTCTGTAAACTTCAAAAACGTGCAAAGTTAATGCATTTTGAAGGGAGACACACACACACACACACACACACGCGCGCGCGCGCGCATGATAAAGTTAGAAAGGAAAGCAAGCCTTTGTCATTAAGTGTAGGCCACTTTCAGAGAGGCAGGAGTTTCTGAGGGCTAGAGAGTTCCAAAGAGCTTATCTGAGACGGGATGGAGAGAGCGCTGCTTTGCTAAGGCAGGTGGGTTCATTTACTCTGATACAGCTCTGTGCAGCCTGTTACATCTGTCTTTGCTGTTAAAGTTTTTGACAATACCGGCTTGTAGGAATGTGATTTTTTTTTCTCATAAAATTTTCTGCATCATTGAATGCAAGAATATGGTTTATACATGGATATTCTCTAGGAGTGATGAATCTCTGGTAATTTTGCTTTTGGATGTTTTTGTTTACTTTCTTAATCATAAAATTCCTTTCTCAGAGTAATGTGGAATGGTTGTTAGAGAAGAGAACTTGCTCAATGGAAAGAACAGAGACTTTGGGGTCCAGCAGACCTGGTTGAAAGTTCGACTTTCCCACTTAGTATCTATTTTTATTATCTCCTCTTTGCAGCTTTTTCTTTCTCCTTCCATGCATCCTGAAACTATACCTGATTACTTGCTCAGTATGTAGTGTTATCATCATTGTTATAATCCGTGGTGAATGGCGTTGAGACAAGTTTGTAGAATCCAGAACAAACACAGCGCTTGAAGAAGGAGCGCTTTACTTTGGTTATGTCTAAGCTTTATAAATCTCTCCTGTAAAAATTAGTGTGAAAATACCCAACGTTGCCTGTCATTATTATTTTTATATAATAGATTTACTGACATATAATTCACAGAACGTAAATCTTACCCTTTCTAAGTATTTGTAGTGGTTTTTAGTGTTTGGGCGGTTTTTTATTATATAATCATAGATTGTGCATCCATCATCACTATCTAATTTCAGAATATTTTCATTACCAAAAATAAGCCCAGTACCTTTAGCAGTCACTCTCCATTACTCCTTAGTTCCCAGAACTACTAATTTATTTTCTTTCCCTGTGGATTTGCCCATTTTGGATATTTCATATAAATGGAATCATACAGTTTGTAGCCTTTTGTCTCTGGCTTTTTTCACTTAATGTGATGTTTTCAGGATTCATCCATAATATATCAGTATTTCATTCCTTTTAAAAATTACCAAATAATACTCAATTACAGATACACCACACTTTGTTTATCTGTTCATTGATTGATGGACATTTGGATTGTTTCTACTTTTTGGTTATTATCAATAAAGCTGCTGTGAACATTCGTGTACAAGGTTTTATATGGACATACGTTTTTAGTTTTCTTGGTTATACTTGGGTGTGGAATTGCTGGGTCACATGGTAACTCTCTGTTTTAACATTCTGAGGATCTGTCAAACCGTTTCCGAAGTGGCTGTACCGCTTTCCATTCCTATCAGTAACATGTAAGATTCCAATTTCTCCATATTCTTTCCAACACTTGTTATTGTTTGACTTTGATTATAGCCAGCCTAATAGGTGCAAATGTTATCTCACTGTGGTTTTGGTTTGCATTTCCCTAATGACTAATGATGTTGATAGTCTTTTCATGTGCTTATTCGCCATTCCTATATCTTTGGAGAACTTCCCGTTCAAGTCCTTTGCCCATTTAAAAATTTGGATTATTTGTCTTTTCGTTGTTGAGTTGTAAGAGTTCTTTATATATTCTGAATACGAGTCCCTTAGCAGACATGATTTGCAGATACTTTCTCCCATTCTGTGGGTTGTCTTTTCACTTGATGGTGTCTCCTCTCATCCCCTACCCCCGCTTTATCGAGTTATAATGGACATTATAACATTGTGCAGGTTTAAGGTGTATAATGTGTTGATTTGATACAGTTATATAGTGTAGAGTGTTTAGCACAGTAGCATTAGCTAACGTCTGAATCATGTCATAATTACCATTTCTTTTTTTTATGTGTGGTTAGAACATTTAAGATCTACTTTCTTAGCAACTTTCAAGTGTATAATACAATATTATTAACTGTAATCACTATATTGTACATCACATCCTTAGAACTGATGGTGTCCTTTGAAGAACAAAAGTTTTTAATTTTGATGAAGTCCAGTTTATCCATTTTTCTTTTGTCTCTTGTGTTTTTGGTGTCATACTGAAGAAACTATTACTTAATCAAAGGTCATCAAGATTTTCTCCTAAGTTTCTTCTAAGAGTTTTATGGTTTTAGATACATGATCTTTTTGAGTTAATTTTATATATGGTTTGAGATAAAGTTCCAACTTCATTCTTTTACATGTAGATGTCCAGTTGTCCCAGCACCATTTTTTGAAAAGGCTACTCTCCTTCATTTATTTATTTATTTATTTTTTGGGGGCGCCCTTTCAAAAATCAGTTCGTCATAAGGGTTTATTTTGAGACCCTCAGTTGTATTCCATTGGTCTGTATGTCTGTCCTTATGCCAGTATGACACTATCTTGATTACTGTAACTTTGTAGTAAACTTTGAAATCAGAAAGTATGAGTCCTTCAGTTTTGTTCTTTCTCAAGATTGTTTTGACACCTGCGCTTTTCCTTTTCTTTTTCTTTTTTAAAGCAGTTATCTTTGGTGTGCTTTCTTTGGAGAGATTTAATTTAAAAATGACCAAATAGAGACTTGGGAATAAAAAAGGAGAACGCAGATTGTCTGTGATTGAATCAGTGACCAAATGCCTGAATGATTTCTGGTTATTGAACTTTGTTTATTTACACATTCTTTTGGGTGTCTACCATGTGTTGGACACTGTACTAGATTGCAGGGAAACCATGATGAACAAGGCATGGGGTCTCTGCATGTGAGCCTAAGTTGAATCTTGGCTTTCCTGTTTTTGAAAGGAGTTGTGTGCTTTTGATTATCAAAGCTATGGTTATAATCAAAGCAGATGTACCATTAGGTGGAAAGTTTACTCTCTTATCATGCAAGAAAGTCCTGTCAATGAAAACTCCTCTTAACTTGTTATTCTGCTAGTAGGAATGAAAGTACAAATGGATCGAAGAAGAGGATGAATGTCTTTCAGGTAGCTGTGTTGAGCACTTTGAAAAAATTACAAAGGCACCATATGTTTTTATTTTCACCTTTGTCTGCACATGTATCTCCTCCCATTTAAAAGTTTCCTTGAAGGCAAAGGCCTTTGTTTTTCATCTTTCTTACTCTGTCAGTCATCTAACAGTACTTTGGAAATATTAGGTATTCAGTGTATGTTGACCGAATGATTGAATGGGTCAAGTAAGTCACAAATGAGTGCTCATGTTATGTGACTTTCTACTCAATTAGGGTTTGTATAGCTTTTATTAGCTATCATTTTTGCCCTCAAGGGTCTTTATTAATGATTAATGTGAAGATGAGACACTGAATATGATACACCTTTACAAAAATAAGATTAAGCCATAAGTAATATGAAAAGCAAATCGTACAAATAACCTAAATAAATTTTAACATATATTCATGTTAGGAGTTACTTTAGTCCACGAGATGTTATGGAGTGGTAGAGGAAGTCTGGAACAGAGGTAGAATTTCATCTAGGTTTAAAAGAACTGAAGGAAGGCCAATTGTAGAGGGGAAGGGCTAAAACTTCTCCAGGTCAAGAGGTACTTTTCAGTAGGGGTAGGACTGTCCCCTTCTACCCAGGGCACATCTGGAAATGTGTGGACATTTTGGTTTGTTCTAGTGTTCAGAAGTGCTACTGACTTTTAGTGGTTAGTGGCCAGGAAAGTTCCAGTCCTGCGGTGTGAGGTTAGGAAGTATTCTGCCCCAAATCCCAGTTTTTCCCTGTTTGAGATATACTGAGAAGGACAGAGAGTTAGTCGTAAAAGGAGGAAAATAGTGTTTATGAATAGTGTTTGTAAGCAAATACTGGTTTTAATGTTTGTTTTGTTTTTGTTGCCATTGTAGAGGCTGAACTAGGAAATGTGTATAGTTAGGTAGAGTGGAATATAGCTGCAGAACACCTTAGGACCTGGTGTAGGAGTTTATATTTGATCAATTTGGATGGTTTTGATGATTCTTAATGTTTTCTGTCATCTTATAGTTTTTCTTTTCTTTCTCTTAGAACGAGCCTCTGACCCCAGGTTATCATGGATTCCCAGCACGGGACAGCCAGGTTGGTATCTGCTATTTACAGCTCAGATGATATGTATGTGTTCATTTTATCTAAGGATGCTATGATAGAGAGCATTTTCTGAAATTATTTATTTTTTGAGAGTGATATGACTAGTTTCAGCAATGAATATACATTTAGAGATACAAATAAAATATATTTCTTAATCCTAAAAGTATTATAATCATGTTACTGAAATTTTGTGGCTATTATTGTGTGTGTGGGGGTGGTGGTGGTGGGGAATCACACAAGCACAGCCATAATTACTCTTGTTTTTTCTTCTCCAAGCTATATAATAATTTTTTTTTTAATGAGGTTTTCTTGATGCCTTATAATTCTAAATGCCGGACTTGTCTTATTCTCTGCTACTTAGCCCCAGCCTGCACAGATTTCTTGAGTCCTGCAATAATCTGCAACAAGAAAATTCCATTCTCCTCCCTGGGGGAACTCAGCCGTATGGTTTTAATCAGGGAAGGCTTGCTTGAGAGAGGGGAGTTTCTGCTGCCTTTCTTTGTTAGATAGGGAGGATGATCGGAAAAAGCTCAGGCCCCATTGTGGGTGAGAGCAGAACTGCTTCCTACGAGACAGCCTATGTATGCCTCAGATGAGTGTATGAAATGCCTTCCCTGTCTTTTGCTGTTTGAAGCTTTGAGCACACGAGGCTGCAGCAGAGAGCGTAGAAGAACAGGAAGGCGACCTCGGAGAGCTGGTGTGGCTTTAGACACCAAGCCTCTGAAATTTACCTCCTTGCTGTTCTGAGATACTGACATTCTTCAGGAGATTTGAAAGGGTAGCTTCTAGAAGTATCTTTGAATGCTTATAGAGTTATCAAAAAAAGCATGCCACCATTAATAGGCTTGTCCAAGGGATATGTATCATCAGAGTGCTAAACTATAGTTGATTCCCCTTTCCAGAAATTAATTTCATCAATGCCTCTGAAGCTGATTTTAAAACTAGGATGGCTCCATAACCAGTAGTCATCTTTTTGGGGGGCTTCTAGGTTTGAGAGCATTTGCCCATTTTTTTCTACTTTTGGTGCTGGGTTGGCATCAGAATGGCCTCAGGTAGAATATGTAGAAAAAGGGAGAGAAAAAGTGTTGTTCATCTCTCAGTGGGCTCATCACCGTTGGAATTTATTAAGATTATCTCCGTAGAAGTTTTTGGTGAAAGATATGGTCATTTACCCCAAGTCTAAAGAGAATATAGAGCTTTTTTCTTTTTTCTGGTTCGGGTTTGCCCTAGAGTTTCTGTAAGTTGTGAAATTTATGCTCTTTGATAGTAGTTCTGTATTCTCTCCATACTTGAGAAAAATACTGTTGCCTGGAGATCTAGCCTTCAAGATTCTGACTGACCGGGCTTAGCCATTCAGATATCTAAGAATCCCTAGAGGCGATTCCACTGTACAGCCAAGGTCTGTGGGCTGCTTTAAAGGAGTAATATTTTCTGCTTCATCCTGTGCTTTTCACCTGTGACCCTTAAAATGTTAAGGGATCACGGTCAGTCTCTTAATCTAGTCTTGCATACTAATGCAAATATTTAATTATTTCTAAAATGTTTATTTTGCATATAGGCTTATATATTAGATATAGAAAGGTAAAACTAATTGAAGTAAAGAATGGGAATAGACTTACTGAGTGTAGAAGAATCTGAAAAGGTACTGTATAATGCGGTGTTCTTCCCATGGGGGTTACAGATCTATAAGGAACCAAGCAAAAGGAATTAAGAGGAATTTGTTAAAGCACAGAAAGTAGCCCCTTTGCTTGGAACGACTTTTCCCAAACCCTTTCTTTCGCAGCAGGAACCTACTTCTGTAACCTGCTCATGCGTTACTCATACTGTCTCTGCTGTAGGCCTGTGCAGACCCTTTGCCATGGTTTAAAGCTGCTAATTTACTTTGAGGCACATTCTGATGGTGACAGGTTTATTTTAGTTTACTTTCTTGGGCTTTATTTTGTCCTCTGGCTGGATCTTTGAATTAGAGATCTTAGAGTAGCGCTAATAGGCAAATATTGAATAGCTGCTTGTTGTATTTGATGAATACAGAATCCAAATGCACGCTGCTAATTCATGCGCCTAACCTTGTGAACCCTCACTTTGTACTCTGAGCCTTGGGAGGCATTTATCAGTGTGAAACGCTGGTCACTGAGCTGCCTGCGCTGGGCAGAAACTGAACTTGTGATCTTTACATCTCCCCGGAGCGGTTCGGCTCAGCACATCCAGGAGCTGGGGAGTGGGGTGAAGGTGAATTTTAATTGCGTGTCATTATTTGCTTTTCTTATTCTATTGCTGTTCCTTTCTAAATGGGCAGGATTTTTATCAGCACTGCTGGTAATTTTAAAAGCTTTTTTGATTGTCGCAGAGCATTTTCATCAATATTTTCTCATCTTATCCTCATAACCATCTTTTGAAGTATATAAAGCAAATATTCCCTTAGGAGAGAAGGAAACTGAGGCACACAGAGATTAAAGTGATTTATCCAAAGTAACAATACAAGTTAGTAGCTGAATAAGAACTGAATTTTGTCTTCTATTTGTTGAGGGCCCTTTCCTCTGCACTGGGGCTTATTGACTCACCTAGGGAAAAACGTGGTAACGTACATGTGTGCCTGCTCACTCATAGTACTTTATTTACTATCTGGGGGCTTCATAGACCCTTTGAAGCTCAACTACAGATCTCTGCGTCCTGACCCCTGGTTAAAGATTATTACAACTAAGTTCCTAGCATGAAGTAGACCAGCATTTCACTGTTTTAGTGACCTTTTTCATCCTGTTCTGAGGCCACTGGCAACATATTTGAATTAAAAACCTGTGAAGGAAAGGAGAGGGAAAAAAAATACCCACCACTTTGCTTTTCTATGCAGGTCACCTCAGACTTCTTTCCCAGCCAGTTAACAGGCTTTATGGGATGGCAGTCCATTGCTTTTATGAAGCACTCCAAGCACTTCACTGTGCTTGCTAATGTGTTCTCTTTATGGAAGTGGAGGAGACAAACATTGTTTCAAATTTGCAGGGGTGAAAACAAGCTGTGAAAGGCTGAATGTTTTATCTAAGGCCATGTAGGATTTTAGGTTGATGATATAGTGTAGTGGTTGAGATTCCTAGCTGACTGTTTCTTTGTGACTTATGTGTATTTGCTTATGCTTATGTGAGATCCCAAATGTTGATTAAGGCTGGAATATTTTGTGGATTTGTAATATGTTTTAAATGAGAGAATATTTCTGCGCATTAGCTCCACAGTTTTTATATGTGAGCAGCAATTTGATTAGACTTAGTTCTGCATAGCAAGCTTACTGTTTTTGCTAACATTGTTTGTGGTGACTTTCAGGGGGCTTCTGGAAAGTAGAGTGGGAATCCTAAGGCCGGCCCCTTACCACCTCTTGGTGCCACAATTTTATGTCTAATATAATTAGGGGACCTTATAATTTATCATTCAAGATGGGGCATTTTTGAGGGTGAAGGGGATGCTAATGTTGAAACAGTTCTAGGCAAACCTGGGTGAATGGAATGTATGGTCACTCTAGCTATAATTAAATACAGTGAATGAATGCCTTCTAAACTGATGTGATCACGATTTAGGATTATGGCATACTGTCTAATAACACTCTGTGGGAATGAAACGGTGCCATTCACATTTGAGATGAGAGTTGATAGCACAGACTCTTAATTGGGTTCAAGTGTTGAGTCAGCTATTGAGCTGGGAATATTAGTAGATTATAATAACTAATATTTGTAAAGTACAGTTTATTTTGTGTGCTTCCATGTATATTCAGTTTTGATCTTCACACTAGCTCTGCCAGGTGATTAGACTTTATTATTCCTATTTTCTAGAAAAGGAAACCAAAGCAGAGATTTAAAAATGAATTTCCCAATGTCACACAGATGGTAAATGTCAGAATTGGACTTGAACCTCAGATTTTCAGACTCCATGTGTTGTATTTCCCTTTTGTGTTCTTCTGTCAGTTTTCCCTCTTTGAATTGAGGATGTTCTTTTGCTAGTGTGACAAGATAAGATATTATGGAATCTTTGGAGAATATAGCAGCATGAACAGTCTTCATGACCTAGAGGTCCCTCAAATAACTTATTTCTGTCAAGTTTTCTATTTCATTTGTTAAAATAGCTTATCGTCCACAATTTATCTTTTTATATTTTAAATATAAAGAAAAAAATTAATGTCATGGTGTCAAACTCTTTATCTGATTTTTAAAATGCTAAGTTGGTAGCTCCTTAAAATATTTTCTTTTCGATTTTCTAAAATTTTGTCGAAAAGCTACACTGTGGACATGTTCACAGAAACAAAGTGAGAATATCAAAGGAGATGCTGAAGTTGACACAGTTCTCCATTTTATCCCTGGGATGGGCTTTATTTTAGTTCAGTTTTTTTAATAAATGAACTATAAGGGATTTTTGATATTTTGATTGGTAGCCACGGACAGTAGCAAATGCATTACATTCATACTTACTTGGTTTGGTAGCAAAAAAATGATAGCTACTTTTCTTCCTTTGAGGAGAGATGGAATGGAGGAAATAGTGAGGATGTTCAAGTTCTAGCTCAGTGCTTTCAAGCTTAAAAAAGACAGTAGCCACTAGTAAGCAGTACCTTTTACATCGTGAGCTCTTGTGCACGCACACATATGTACGTGTGAATGTAACTTAGTCTTACCAAGCAGTACTTATCCTTACTATGTTCTAATAAGCACTGTGATATTTTCCATTCTGTTCTATTATATTAAAAGAATTGGTGATCTGACCAACAATTGATTGAACAAAATTGATTTCCTGGACCCACTAATAAATTGTAGTGTGTAATTTTGGAAAAAAAATTAGTAATTGTTGTCCTTAAAAATGCATCCTTAAGGAAACCTTGTACCCTTTAGCATCCCTCTGTTACAGCCCTGAGCAACCAATAACCTACTTTCTGTTTCTGGATTTGCCTATTCTGGACATTTCATATAAATGGAATCATATAACGTCTGTATTTTTGTGACTGGCTTTTCACTTGGCACAGTGTTTTCAAGTTCATCCATGTTGTAGCATGTGTCAGTACTTCATTCCTTTTCTTGGTGCAGTCACATCCCATTGGATCGATATAGGACTATTCTTACTTGAACCTGCTGCCTACCTCTGTAAGTCCACCTCCTTTGGCTCTCTTGCTTACATTGGGCTTCAGCTTCATTGCCATTTTTTTATTTTTTAACATTCTTGATCCCAGCTTCAGTCAGGCCCGTGAAATCACTGTCTCCTCCACCCTCGGATCTGCAATGTTCTTCACCCAGACCCTTGCCTCCTTCTCATTCGGATCACAGATACAAAGTTTACTTCTCAGAGAAGCCTCCTCGACTGCAACGTCTAAAGCTGTCCACACGCATAACCTGACCCTTCAGTCTTATCTTCTTCAGATCTCTAGTTGTTATCCGAAATGATCTACTGTGGGTACTTTATTATCTTTCTCTCCCATTAAAATAGAAATTCTCTGTGAGCTATGACTTTCCATAGAGCAGAGCTTGACATATAGGAGATCAATATATATTTGTTGAATGAATAAGTGAATATTATCCTCAGTTTAATGCTAAGCCTTTGAAAGGTTTTAAGCAGGGAAGTGGCATAATCTCTTTTACATGTTTTAAAACAACATTCTGTTTGCCCTGAAGAATGAGTTTTAGGAGGGCCAAAACAAAACCTAACAAAAAACCCCTGCAACCTTAGAACTATCTAGGTAATAACTTTTATCATTTGCTGTGTTTAATATCAATTCCAGCAAGAACTTATTTGGTGAATGAGAAATTTTATTTCACCTCTTCTCCCAGGTAGAGACTGGATTAAAATGACTGGTTCAGAAATAAAATGTTTCATACCCTTTCTGTATCTCACAATCTATGATAATTTTCTTCCTAGCCCCTTTTTTAACATACTTTTTAAAAAACTACTTCTCTTTTGCTTTATATTACAGAAAGTATGAAACCACTTTCTGTACTTCCAGCTAGGTTGTCTAGAACTCCACCTTCAAGTCTTTATGCAAGGTTTATTCAAATGATGCTTCTCCCCAGAATCTGACATCAGTGGTTGTTGAGTCCTTCTGTGGTGTTGCCTTACGCCCTCTAGTGGGTGAAGGGCTGGCAAATGCTGCTGCATCTAGTGTTCCCAGAGCACTTTTCTCAAACCATGTAATCAGCCTCAGGCTTATGATTGCATTCTGCAAATAGTTTATAAGCTTTTCCCTCCTGGGAGAGATCATTTTATTTCTTCTGCTGCTTACTGCTGTGTATTTAAATAACATGCTTATTCTGCTCTTTCTTGATTTATCAATTTTAGATACTATCCTTTAGCTTCCTACTGTTGAAGATGAGAAATTAACAGTTTTACAGACACTCTCCTTGCAAATCCATTTTTTTTATTAAATTAGTGTTCATTATTTATTTATGATTGCATGATAATATCATGACTATGTAAATGTTTTTATATTGAATAATAAAATATTACATTCTTTATGTACTTTTTTGTTTCCCTTGGCATTATTAAATATATACATAAATATGTAGGAAATAAATGTATATACATTTATTACTTTTAAAAAGGTACTACTGAGATGTAAATTCCATACGATAAAATTCACTCATTGTAGATAAACTTATTCAGTGTTGTTATTAAATTTATAAAGTTATGCCACCATTGCTACAGCCCCATTTTAGAATATTTCCATCATCCCTCAAAATTCTCTTGAATTCTTTTGCAGTTAATCTCAACTCCCACTCCAGCTAGGCAACAACTAATCTGCTTTCTGACCGTATAAAATTGTCTTTTCTGGACATTTCATACAAATGGAATCATATGGTATATATGTATGTAGTCTTGTGTGTGGCTTCCTTCATTTAGCATAATGTTTTTGAGGTTCATCGATATTGTAAGTATCACTATATCATTACTTTTTATTGCCGATTAGTATTCCTTTGTATGGCTGTACAACATTTTTAAAATCCATTTACCAGTTGGTAAATATTTGGACTGTTTCCAGTTTGGGTATTATGAATAATGCTGTTATGAACATTCACATAAAAGTTTTGTGTGGACGTATGTTTTAATTTCTTGGGTAGATTTCTAGGAGTGGAATTACTGGGTAAGCTCATGATTAACTTTTTAAGAAACTGCTACACTGTTTTCCAAAGTGACATGGTTTTATTTACCTTTTTGATAATAGTGTGTAATGGTATCTCATTGTGGCTTTAATTTGCATTTCCCTGATAAATAACGATTTAGAGTACCTTTTCATGTGCTTATTATTAGCCATTTATATATGTTCTTTGTTGATCACTTCTCAGCCTTTTGGCTAAGATCAAGTGTATATATATGTTCTTTGTTGAGATGTCTGTTCAAGTCTTTTATTCACTTTTTATTTGTTTTGTTGTACCTCATTATTGGGTTGTAAGAGTTCTCTATTCCGGTTACAGGTTGTCAGATTTACAATTCGCAGATATTTTTTCTCAGTTATGAGATTTTGCAAGATGGATTTTCCCTTCTCGCCCCAATAAAGCAAAACAAAACTATGTTTTTATACTAATTTGCTAAGTTTGGATAAACCCTATATAACTATCATGTGAAAGAGACTGTGAAAACAGGCATTTGACTGTCTGTGTTCAGGCCTAGTGATTGCTTGAAGGAAGATTGGCAGGTTTATAGTGGCTTTGTCTTTGGCTGACACAGCCTTCTCCAGATCCTTAGTGACAGGCATGTTTGGGCAAGAAAGCTCCTGATGTAGCCAGGGCAAATTATGTTGCTTTCTGCATGTCCTAAGGGGCGTGGTATGGTAGAGGATCAGCTAGGTTCACTGTAACTAAGACACTACACTGTAGCTTCTATGTAAGTCTGTTTCATGGAAATTTCTCTGTAGAGACACCCACCCACCCACCGCTGGCTTTGTGTTTAAATATCGTCTCTGTCACTGCAGGCTATATGACTTTCAACAATTTTTTTCCTTCTCTGAGCCTCAGTTTCTTCACTTATAAAATAGGAATAGATCTATTCTGAAAAGTTGTTGTAGGATTAGAGATAACATGTAAATTTCCTGGCATATAATGGGGTCAGTAAATCATTTTTTCATTTATTTTATAGAAAAGAGGCTTTCGGGACTCTATACGGAAATGATTGGTTCTCACAGTCTCTGCTTGTCTATTTCCCCATTCCCTTTTTGATTCTCATTTACCGTGTGAAATGAATGCTATCTGTGGATTTGAAATTTCGAACTCAGGAACATAGCCTTGCCATATTTTCAAGAAAAATGTTTGTGTGAGGGAAATGAAATCTGTGTGAGTTTATTTACCTAACTTATTACAGATCTTGGCAGTGTCAGTAGGAGGAGAGTCACTTTTGGAGTTTTTATGATTTGAACAGAATCTAGTCCACACTGAGCCTATTTAAGGTTCTCTACAACTTACCTGGCTCATTGTTATCCTCTTCCCATATTTCTTGTGCTCTGCATGTCTCCTAACAGTCCTTCAAATATCTGTCTTAGATATTTATTTCTTCCTCATGCCTTTTGCTTGCCATGTTTCTCTTTTTCCCAGCTGAATCCTAAGTATCTTCAAGATCCCTGGCCACAACTTAACCTCCTTTATGGAATCTTTCCTAATTGCCTCTCATCACTTGAACTCATTTAACAGGTCGTCTATAGCATAAGCATTTCCATAAGGTTCAGGTCAAGTGAATTTGGAAATTATTGTGAAAACTGTCAGTAAATTATTTAACTTCTTTAAGGCTCAGTTTTCTCATCTGTGAAAGTGAGGATAAAAGTGGTTGTAAGGATTAAATTTTTAAAAATTTTCTAGGTCAAGAGTAACTTATTGGTGGATGCAGTAACGTGGCACTGACCTCTTCCTTTAGCTTTCCATGTCATCTAGAAAATCTCTCCCCATCTCTGAGCCCAAGTTTTTGTCATTTTCCTTTAAGAGCTCTTTTGGCTCCAGTGGGTTTGATTTTGTTGTTCTTAGGAGTTTCACACTTTGTTGTGGGAATGATAGGAGCTTTTATCACTTCTTACCTCTGAATCTAGCAGGGCTGCTGTGGATCTGTGGGTAGATGAGTGACCTGAGTTAGAAGCGTAGAAGTATGGCTGGCTTTTCTCCTCATTTCTTATGTACCTGATTTCTTTGTCAGATCTTTTCTTTTACGCCACAGTTTGACTTTCTCCAGCTTTCCTTGTTTTGCTGAATTTAGGGTTGCTGTAATTTTAGGCTGTCAAAACAGTTTCTATTTGACTTTTGACTCAGTTGCTTAAGTATTTTGTAAATGCATGGATCCTAACTTTGCTGCTTGGCTTTCTAGTAGATTGGCCTAATACATAGACAGTTGATTTATATTATAATGAGAGGTTTTAATATGGCCATCAAAAAAATTTTCTGACTAAAGATTGCTAATCACTGGGACTATTTACAAAGGAAAAGTATAGAATTTCATTTATTAACAACTTTCAAAATTAGGAAATTCATCTCTCTAGAATTGCTGACAGCAGCCAAGTAGTTAGGTGGCAGGTTCTTGCTGTAGTGGTTGGTGCCACCAAACAGTTGCCTTCTCACACAACTCTGGCTGCCTTTCTGTGAGTTACTTTTAAGAAGCTTGAGGGGGGGTGTGTGTGTGTGTATGAATATGTGTGTGTGCGCGCGCGTGTGTGTATAAGCTTGATATGTCTCCTTAACCCTTTTCTTCAAGCAACCATCTTAATCGTTCAGCAGATGATTTAGAATGACACCAACTAGTTAAGTAAAAGACAAAAGGCTTCATAGTTGACGGACAATATGGTTATGTGTGTTTCAGTTATAAATTAAATGTTTTTATTTTCTTGGTAGCATTAGCTGTATACTGAACTGATACAGAGTTGATTTAAAGAGGCAGGCAAATACAACAGATGACCTAAGGTCTTTGTTAGACAATTTGGTGCCACCAGAAAATAATTGCAGCAAGTTCTGTGGAACCATGCATTTAAACAAAGGAACGGCACCGATCACACTGGGGTCTCATTACTCTGCATAGCTTTTATCTGCTGAAAACTCTTTAATGGATATTCTAGGCCTTCCATGGCCTGGCTCCAGTCTTTTCCCTTCTCTGTGTGTAATGCGCTCTGTGTTCCAGCCACACTGTGGAGTGGGGTAGTATAGCTTTGAAATCAGATACTGGTTTTAATTCTAATTTCTTTATGTATGGTATTATCCATGTGGAAATACAGTCCATCTTTTGACTCTCACTTCATGAGGCCTTGCCTGATACACCAACTTGGGACTAGACTCTTAATGTCCACCATTTCCCAGGCACATTCTTTCTTGTTTGTAATGGCATTTTATCACTGCCTGTTAGGTTATGGTGAACAGGTTTGGTGGCCTGTACAGTTCTCTGAGAACAAAGACCCTATCATACTTCCGGATATTCTTTTATACTTTGCACAAAGTATAAATGCCTAGTATGAGTTTGGTAAAGGGATAAATTAGAAGTAAATTTATCTTCAGCCTTCTAGAAATAAAGAGACTGCTCTATTAGGATTTTTTCCTATGGACAAAGGGAAAAAAAAACTTTGTTCAGATTTTTGCCAGGTTTTTATTGCCTTCGCTTTCCCAGAGCGATATGAAAAATTAATATGTAAGAAGCTAGATATATCTGATCTTCAGCAAGAGAGAGGCCTTTTTATAAGTTTAATGGATTTGGTCAAGCAGATATTAAATGTAAATCTGTCATTTTTTGGAGCCATAGCAGGCTTTCAAAACACTCAATAAATATCCTTATTGAATTAGTGTAATTTTTCAACAAGGGACTCTCTTATTATTAGGATCTCTCATTGTTCCTGTAGAGTGTCATCATCCTGTGTTCTCACAACCTTTGTAGTGTCTTGTGGATCACAGAATCATCTAAGCTAAAGGTGCTTCTAGTTTCTTAATTCTATTATTTTGTTATCGGTACAGGGAACCCCGTACATTAGTTCTAGCAGGTGTGTCTTAATTTCAGAGTAACAAGTGGGGGATTCCCATGAAAAGAGCTAACATGTATTAAACCCTGTGCCAGGCCCTGTATAGAGCGTTCAGCAAGTATTATTTTATTTCATCCCATTTGTAGGTGAGGAAACCAAGCTCAAGATTTAAGTCATTGCCCAAGGGTGTGTAGTTGTTAATTAGGGAAGCTGTGTTAGATTTCAGTTTATTATTACTTTTTTAATAATTAAAAATTTCAATTACAGTTGACATCCAATGTTATATTAGTTTCAGGTGTACAACATAGTGATTAGACATTTGTATAACTTACGAAGTGATCACTCTGATAAGTCTAGTACCCATCTGACCCCATACATAGTTATTATGATATTACTGACCCCTTCTGTTCTCTGTGCTGTAATTTACATCCCCATGACTTATTTTAACTGGCAACTTGTACATCTTAATCTCTTCCCATTTTTCTCAATTTATATTTCTACTGTGCACATTTCTCTTATTTACTTTTACTTGAATGTTAAATTTTTCTTTACATTTTACTTATGTGTTTAATTTTTCTTTGTTCAGCAAAGAATGTTATTTTCTTATTTGCTTCCCTCCGTGGCACTTTACTGAGGAGATGATAATTCTGCATTGACTTTCTGTAATCCTGTATAGTTGACGTAACACTCTCATATCCACTCTCATTTGATCTTGGCGAGACCCCAGGAAGGTCTGTATGCAGGGGGATTGTGCTTTCATCTCCATTGGCAGGTGAAGAAATTAAGCTTTCCAGTTTTCTGAGAGATTTGCCAAAGGTGGTCGGTCATAAGTGGCATGGAACTTGGCTTTTGTTTTGAAGAGGTATGCTGACCTTCAGACTAAATTTTTTAGCAGCAAATTCTCTTTCAAACAAATTATATGGACACAATATATAAAAAGTATAGGTGGGATGGTCCTAGTAGAAAAGATAGCGAAGGCCCGGAGCCTCCCCTCTGGGCTTCCTTTTGCCCATCGGGCCCTTCAGCTGCCTAGAACAGTTTGAAAACCATTGGAGAATGATCAAAGAACTTTGTCATTAGATCTGGATTCAAATTCTAGTTTGGGTCTGATGTTCAACCTCTCTTATCTCTTAGGCTTGGTTCCTCGTTTGTAAAATGAGAATGTTTTTGTAGGATTGCTGGTAAATAGTATCTAAAAAACATGCTGAAGCCTAGCACAGTGCAGTCTGCCTCCCTGGAGGAGAGGTCGGGCTGTCAGGCAGGACAGGTCAACACTCACCCTGTGCAGGACTCCTGCTAGATGCTTTGGGGAGTGTGCGACTGAGGCTGGGCCTCCATTGAACTTACAACCCAGTGCTTTGTGCTTGACTGAAGGCTCACACATCACGTTTATCAATAGTTTAGATCAGGGATGGGTAAACATTTTCTGTAAGGATCAGAGAGAAATTACATTAGGCTTTTTGGGCCATGCCGTCTGTTGCAGCTGCTCACTTCTGCTGCTGTAGCAAGTAAGCAGCCATCGATAATAAGTAAACAACTGAGCATGGCTGAGTCTAATAAAACTTTATTTGTGGGCACTGAAATTTGAATTTCGTATAATTTTCATCTGTCATGAAATATGCTTCTTTTGATTTTTTTACCCCCAACCATTAAAAAAATGTAAAAATTAGCTTATGGTCTATACATGGTTGTGTAAAAACAAGGCACTGGCTGGATTTGGCCCATGGACCATAGTTTGCTGCCTCCTGATTTAGACATTGCTTGTTGATAATCTAATGCAGATTTTGCCCCTGTGAAGAATGATTTAATTTAAAAATGATGGCTATTAAGGAAGTATTGATAGTAAGAAAGGCTTAATTTTCACAATATAAAAAGTAGGGTTTTTTTTTTTCTCCTTCCTCAGGAATAGTTATATGCTCATTAGTTCATTCTTTACCCTCTACGAAGTGGTTAAAATGCAGTTATCCTTGTCTTAATAATGACTAAATGAAAAAGGGTTCTAAATACTGTATAATATAGTGGAAGGACCATGAGTCATGCAGGAGTCAGGAAACTTGGCTTTGTCACTAATTTTGTGACTTTGTGTATGTCACTGTACCTCTTTGGGCCTTTTAGTTTCCTCATATAGGAGAGAAAGTTGGGGATGATAATATTAGAGGTCTTTGCCAACTCTAAAATTCTCTCATTCGACTTTTAGTTGTCTGGAATGGTGCTATTAAATAATTTTCATTTAGAGAAACTCAGAGTACTTGACCAATTAGTATATTTTTTAAAATACCAACAGGGTTTTGCATTGTATTGAGGACTGTTTAAAAAGCAGTTATTTCTGCTTTGCCAATGCTAGCCATTTCTGAAGCGAAATGCAATTGCGATTTAAATTCCATACACCATTACGATAAATGTTGTTGCCTTCTTGTTTTGCCATCCTGAGGCAGTTTACTTGTTTGGAAATAAGCAGCAGGTACAAAGAGAAAGGGACTAGGAAAACTGGAAGAAGAAAAGATTATCCTGACTATGTATGGACTTAGGAAAATTTCATAACTGGAAACCTTTAGTCAACTCTGAGTCACACTGGAAGGGACTCTTGGCTCTCCTGGGATGGGAGGAGAAAAGGGAGAGAGCAATGGAGCAAGTGGCTATGTCTGTTTTTGTCAACAGAGGGCACCCAGAGCAAAGCAAGTGCTCTGTGACACACTGGAGACTGCTCTTCCCCTGAGACAGGCACAGGGCAATGTGCAGTGAATTCACTGTGCGTCTATCTCTTGGAATTTGTTTTATCCATGGCCAGTGCTCAGACGTTTTGTCCCATGCTGAGGTCAGATATTCTAAATGCATTCCTAATAATTGTTTGCTTCTACCTTATGTGGAAAACCAGTACCCTAAAGGTCTTGGAGTGAATTATCCCTGGGCTTTTGGGTGAATGTTTAGTATTAGTCTCTAATTTAATTCAGTATCCAATGAGCACATATTTCTGAAATGTTATTGTTTTGGAAGAGCACTTAATATCGGTATAGCATATGGTAAGAAGACCTTTTTCTTATAACTTAGAACATGGGTTCTCAAAGTGTGGTTTCCAGACCAGCATCAGCATCGTCTGGGAACTAATGCAAATTCATGGTCTCCACCTCCCCCGAGACCTACCGAATCAGAAATGCTGGGGATGGGGACCAGCCATCTCTTTCAGCATGCTCTCTAGGAGATTCTGTTGCACATAAGTTGAGAACCACTGCCAGAGAGCAGGACATTGAGATGTTCATCTTTATTTGCATTTTCCAGATGAGAACACTCAGCCTTAAAAGGTTTCAGTGGCTACTAAAGTCATACATATAATAAGTGGTAGAGTAGGGATTTGAATCTTGGGTTTTCTGACTCTGGAGCCTCATCATAGTGTCTGCTAAAAAAATGACTAAGAGGTATCGTAGTATTTAAATTATTTTTTAAATGTCCTTAAAGTCTTTTCCTTAAAAGCAATATATATCGATCAAAGAAAATTTAGAAAATACAGCAAACCTAAAAAAATAAAATAAAAATTTATTTAATCTTAACTTTTTATTTTTTGTTTACCTAATCTTGTATCTGTGCAGCTGTATGTGCATATACGCATTTTACAATTCCTTACAAAATGCCATCACATTGTACAAACTTTTGTAATATGCTTCCAGCTCCTTCCTAATTTATTTTAAACATCTTTTCATGCTAGTAACTGTTTCTATGTCATCATTTTTCATGGATGCGTAGTATTCCCTTATAAGGTTCCATCATAATTTCTTCTAAAGTCCATCTTAAGTTGTTTTGATTCTGTGATAAACTTTTAGGAGGAATAGGATATTCAGTGCTGTGCTATTCTGGGTAAACAATTTACCTGCAGTGGCTTTAAGTATTATAATTAAGGTGATGCATACAGATTATGGTTGAGAGAGAACATGGAGCTGGGGAGACAAGCCTAATGTTTGATGTTAAAGTGAGTGCAGAAACAGGGGGAAAAAAGTGAAGTAAAAAAATCTAAAAGTATCAGGAATGGACTAGGGATCTGTAAGACAGTTTAAAAAAAAATAGAACGATTATAAACAGTGTAATGGTGCTGTGGCCTGCTATTGCTGCCGTTTTGGTACAGAGGCTGTTCTGCTGAATGATAGTTTGAAAAGACTAGGCATACGCCTTCTATAAATAATGGTTATTATTTATTGAGTACCTTCTGTGTGCCGGGCATAATATTAATCATTTAAATGGATTGTCCATTTAATTTTTATAATCACATGCATTAGATGCATCAGGTAGTATTATGGCAGTGGAAACTGAGAGTGAGATTTTAAGTAACTTGTTCAAGTGCTTTCTAAAGGAAGGTGTAATTCCTTTGAGGCATTTTTTAACAGCTTTATTGAGATATAAGTTGACACTATACAATTCAGCCATTTAAAGTATACAATTCAGTGGCTTTTAGTAGGTTCGCAGAGTTGTTCAACCATCACCACAACCAATTTTAGAATATTTTGATCACTCCAAAAAGAAACCGCATACTCCTTAGTCATCATTTCCCAATTCCTTTACCCACCCCCTCCCGCCCGTGCCCCCCCCGCCCCCGCCAAGCCCTAGGCAGCCACTAATCTACTTTTTGTCTCTATAGATTTGCTTATTCTGGATATTTCATATAAATGGAGTCAATATAATATGTGATCCTTGTGTCTGGCTTCTTTCATGGAGCATAGTGTTTTCAGGGCTTCTCCATGTTGTTGCATGCATCAGTACTTCATTCTTTTTTATTCCCAAGTAATATTCCATTGTATGGACACATCGCATCCTGTTTAGGTTTTTATGTTGGGAAGAGAAAAATAAAAGGAATGGGGCAATAAATAGGAATTCTTCTAACTCAAAATGGACGGAATGGGCAACTGCTATGAAAAACAGACCTATCAGGCTCTCTTGAGGAATTGTAACTGGAGGCAGAGGTAAATAGGACACTTGGCATCTGCAGCTTATGAGGCGTTTGTAGCAAAGCGGCAGCTCTTCTGACCTGAACACACGCAGCATTCAGGGAGCTCATTGTGTAAATCTTGTGTCTTGGCCAGTGCCATTGCCCCTACAATACCTCATGTGGAACCGGAGAGGCCTTTGCTGATCTAATCTGGGTACATTTCCCTTGGTTCTGCAGCTCTGGGTCCCCAGAGAGTTCTCTCTAAAGAGCTGCCAGTTTGTTGAGTGCTGGCAGTTGCAAGATTATTTCTGACTATACGATTCGTTCAGTGGAGATTACAACCACATTTCAAGTCCCTATCCATTGGCCAGAAATAGCAACTGTCATGCCGTGTTTTGGGAATGAAAGCTTATTCTGAGGCCCCCGTTTGTCCCTCTCAGCATAGTGTTGGGAGGGCTCCTTTAGCAAGCAAGCGATGTGCCCTTCCAGATGCCAGGTCACTTTACTGTTGTCCCACTGCTTCCTATTGCTTTTGTTGCCGGTTTACTCTCCAAGGAACAGAGGGTCCCGACCCTCACAAAATGAATGGTCTGTGCCAGGACCATAAGTCCCCAAACCTTTTAGTTTGTATTTCAGAAACGCTGTGGCTGGCTGTCTCCCGTGCCTGGACTCTGTCCGGTTCAGAGAATGAATTGTGATCTCTTGTCTTCATGCCCTGGCTTTCCTGTGGCATGTCTGCCCTCACGCTGAAGCAAGAACAGGGCAGGGAACATCAGTGTGGCTTTCAGGTCCTGAATCACTGAATGTTGGATCTGGATTTCCTCACATCGCCCTTGTTCTGCAGGTGGGGAACTGAGTCCCACAGAAGTTAGGTCAGGGGTCCCCAACCCCCTGGCCACTGACCGGTACCTGTCTGTGGCCTGTTAGGAACCGGGCTGCACAGCAGGAGGTGAGCGGCGGGTGAGCGTCTCCCCAGCGCTAGCATCACCGCCTCAGCTCCACCTCAGATCATCACATGTTAGGTTCTCGTAGGAGCACCAGTGCCTAGTGCAAAAGGGACCGCTGGCTTAGACGACTTACCCATTCTTAGAGCTCTTGCTAGTGGCAGAGCTGGGCCTGTGATACAGAGCCTCCGTTCTCAGTTCGGTGCTTTCCGCCCAGTGTATGCTGTTAGCCGATGGAATGTGCTCTGGTGACCAAGGAGGGACCTAGCTTTGCTCCACTCTGTCACCACTACAGGCTTTAGGGTGTGTGTGAGAGAGTTTGACCGATTGAGATTGTGATGAAGAACATCTGTGAGGGAGAGCAAGAGCACTGGTATGTGAATTTGGGTGCCACTGACCAGTAGAGCCCAGCCCCTTCCGGTCTTGCCCACGGCCCGGTTTCCAGTGAGCATACGTGTTTTTGATTACATAATTGTGATTCCTTGAGAGCCCCGTGTCTGTTTGCTTAAAAAAAATTACGTGCTGCTGCACTAACCTAGCAGGCAGTAATTTTGTAGTGCCTGCTTGGGAGTGTTTGGTCATGGTCACCAGCTCCATCCTCATTATACGTGAAGAAAAAAGATCAGAATTCTTCCACTGTACTCATTCTCACTCTCCCTTCCTCTACCACTTAATGCGTACATCTCTAGAATTGCCCTTTCTCTCCAGCACTCCCCTGTCCCATGACCCCAGGAGATCTATTCACCAGGACCCTATCTGCTGGGACTAGACTTAAGAGCAGCCCATTCACAGTGGAGCGCATAAGCTGAGTAGTGGCTCCCTACAAGACCACCTCCCACCCCCTCGGTCCAGCTCCTATTTCTATTGTGTCGGCTCTCACCAGCGTGAGCTGCCGTGCAGGGAGAGGTTGTGTCCTTCACTCTTCTCCCTGGCACCTAGCACATTGCTCAAGAGAGAGCCAGTAAACAACCTTTGGCATCATCTTGCTGTTTACTTGTCTCTGATGGGAGGTAAGGTGCAGGAGTGCCCACACAGCTGCTGGCTGGCAGTGTGATTTCTTTATAGGAGTTGTTTTATAGTCCTCACTCATAATTTATAGTGACAGCTACTATTTATTAAATGCTTACTGTGCCTCAAGTACTGTGCTAAGTACACACACCCTCAGTTCCACAGTATTCTTAACAACTCTCCCTGTAAGGTAGATGGTAGAAGCCGTATTTGACAGATAAAGAAACTGAGCTTTCTAGAGGTTTAAGCCACAGAGCTAGGAAGTGGTGGAACAGGTATTTGAACCCAGGCCTGTCTGACACTGAAGCCTGTGTGTTTAATGACCATGTGGAACTTCATCGAGTAGTTAATTTGCTGAACATTCCTGTGAAAGAGAGCTGAGTCACTTATGTTCCCCGAGATGTATAAGATGTATAAACGAGACATCTGCATTAGCTAAAGGCATTAGTAGCATAGTTTAGATGAAATCTGGCTTTGGGAAGGAGCCACTGCGACTTCCTGAAGCTGGTTTGCTTTGTTTGGCCCAGTGTTGAGGAATCTTTACCCTGCTGGGGTCCGGTGTGGTTTCAGGTTATCCCTGCTCCACACAGTCCTGAGATCTGCCCACAATTTCAGATTGTTTAGGGTGGGCTTCGTCCTGGTTCCTGTGTCCACAGTAAGGTGGGCCCCTTGAGCCGGGGACAGGCTTGGCTTCTTCAGGACCCTCTCCTTTCAGTTATTCTGTAGGAGGCTTTCTGGTCAGTTTTATTTGAGTACCCTTCCGCCCCCGTTTTCTGTTATTGGGACTTTCAAATTTAATTGTGGTCTTGGGTAAGAACAAAGGGAATGCAGTTTTGGTGGCTCTTCAGTGATCAGTCCTGTAGAGTCCTCAAATACATTGGGGACCAGGGGCCTGTCTCATTCTTTGCTCAGAACCGAAACATTTTGTGTATACCCTTGAAGTGGGAGAGAGAAAATTCTGAGGAAACAAGAGTTTTGGGGGTAATGAGATTTTGAGGAGATAGGCCCTTCCTGCATTCTCTCCTGGGGGAAAGAATGTAGCCAGGATTGAAGGACATTGCCTCAACCAAATTGGTTAAGTGGCCCCGTCCTGGCTTAATAACTTGGGCAGACTTCCCAATGGATTTGGCGAGGTATTGGGTTTCTCTCTCCCTAAACCCTCCCTTCTCTCTGCTCTGCACATGTGTGCTAACATAATTACAGAGAGGTTGCATCTTGCAATAAGATACCCTTTTAAAAAAGGAGGGGGCTCCTCTTAAAGAGCATGGAGAGAAATTCAAAGGAGGGAATGTGACCGTGTAGTCTCTTCGTGTTTTTGAAATGGCAGGGTTGAGAACAATGGTAGAGAAGAAGCTAGCAGGCTGGTTCCTCTCTGTAACAGCAAGGGGGCCAGAGGGATGGTGGCGGTGTTGATTTCAAGCACCTAGAGCACGAGCATTGGGTACTAATTTTCTGCTAGAGAGAAATATTAAACTGCTCTTTAGCATTTGTTCGTCCAGATTGTATTACTAAGAATCTGGTTATTACAGAACAAGGGCTCCCTTGTTCATGAAGGTCAGGGGTTACAGTATTATGAGTTTGGTGGTCAAATGTTCAGAAATATTTTACAGATTTAGTTGAAAACCTGAGCAGATGCTCCTGCTGTTGTTTACCCGTGGGGATCGGGTGACATTCTTCTCCCTTTCCTCTTCCCCACCCCTTTGGGAACCAACCAATCACACCGAGGAATGGATTTCAGTGCCTCTCTGGCCTCCTCCCATTAGGAGTCTGCCCAACCGCAGCTCTCCTGAGCCTTGGTTGAGGCTTAGCATTTAACTCTTGAGTGTCTATAAATCTCACGGAGCCGCTGACATTGCAGTTAGTTTGTTATCTTGTTCTCATTGACTGGCAGAGCCCTATAATGTTAAGCTTGCTGAGTCCCCAAGGGAATGCTACTAATGAGGCAAGTTGCAGTGCACTGAGCTTGAAGAAACAGATTTGAAGCCCTAATTCTGCCAGTAACCAGAAGTGTAACCTTGGAGTTACTTTCCCTACTTGAACTTGATTCCCTTTCTGCTAAGTTAGCAGGAAAGGAAAGGGAGACAAATGCTTATGATACAGCTATATATGCCAGCCACCAGCGTTTCACGTATGGCTAGCCCGAGGTTTGAGGAAAAGCATTTAACCTGTATCGAGCGCCTATTATGAAACAGTTTGCTTTTTTACAGTTTTCCCTCTGCAGGGCAATTGCTTTTCACCCAATTTCATTGGTGAGAAGAGTGAAGACTAGAGAGGCTGTCCAACTTGTCCAAGGTCAAATACCTAGGAAGGCCCAGCTGGCTCTAACGCCCAGACTTTCTTCCATTCCATTGAGCTGGCTAGGAAAGCCCTAAAGTCCTTCTAGTATTTTCATTATAATGTTGAAAGCTTTATGTACATTATTTCTAATTTTCATAATAATCCTGCATTTGTAGTTGAAGAAACAGATTTAGTTGAAAACAAGTTCAGAGAAGTTAAAGTACTTGCTCAAGGTCACAGCTTAGTGAGTGGTGATTTGTTAGTTTGATTCCAGGTCCGTTTTGCTTCCACACCTACGTTCTTTCTTCAGTACTATCCATGCCGCCCTTGGAAAGTGATCTTGAGAGTTCATTGATCATCCATGCCCATGTCTCCACTCTGATCACCCCAGAAAAGCCATTTGTTTCCATTTAAAAAGGGAAATATGTTTGTTTTTTTGTTTTTTAATGATAAACGTCACAGTTGAAAAAAGTTTTTAAAGAAGTATTTTCTGGCCTTTGCCAACTTTTACAGTCAAGTAAACTTACCAGTGTTTAGTTTGAATTATTTTTTCCTGAAACTTAAATCCATCTCTTCTTGTTATAAGTGAAAATGCTAAAAAAACTATCTGCTTATCATCTGATACTGCAGAGTTAGGGGTTTAACTGTGGGTCATTGTGAGCAGGAGGAGGTAGGCCTTAGAAGATGAGTAAATAATATATAGGGAGATAGAGAAAAACAGGTAGAGTATTCTTGGGGAAGTTTTCTCGGGGTAAGGAAACGTTAACCATTTGCCCCTCATTTGGTACATCTTGTGTTCGTTCACCATCTCTTTGAGCACCTGAGAATGATGGCGAAAATCCAGTGAAAGATTGGTAGGTATTTACTGGCCCTGTGCTTTTCCCACCTTTTAGGAATTGCTTGTGATTCAGTTCTGCAGTTGTGTTGGGCTTTCCCAGTTGCGTGCAATGGGAGATCCACGTAAGAGAAGTATACTCACTGCGCTGTCTTCGCCATCCGGATCAGTTTGGCAAATACTTCCGCTGTATCTGCTGTGTGCCTGTTGCATGCCAGTCACTCAGTGAAACACTGGTGACACCGAGACCAATGAGGCACGGTCATTGCCGCTTAGGAGCTCACAACTGAGTGGAATTTGCAGTCTCATTCAGGATACAAGACCTACAGACATGGAATTAATTAATAACGAAAGGCAGTATATGCTTAAGATTGTGAAAACATAAGTGAACCAGAGATAGCAGATTTTACTGTGGTTTAGAGATGAAAGGGGTTTGGGTTCGCCACAGCAATAAAGACAGGGTTTCTTTACAGTTTCATCCAGGGCATGGGGTTGGGGCATGGCTGGTGTGAGATGGGGCATGGGTCCTGCCACTACTAGTAAAAGAAAATAGTGAAAATGGTTCACTGAATTAGGGTAAGATACCCTTATATAATTGTTGATGGAGTCATACCCAGAAACTGGTTGGGGGCATCAGTTAGCATTTTAAGTGGGGAATATGAAGATTAGCAGCAGCTAATGTAAAACAACAGCTTAATTTCTGAGTTGATCATAACTTTTAAGAAAATTTTGATAAATCTCTTCTATTTGTCTTTTGGTTCGTTGCTTAGCTGTTGAATACAGTATTCTTTACATTAGAAACACCTTGACAGTTATTCTTGAGTTCTTAAAAGAATGAAAACTTCAAGCTAAATCATACATAGGTAAAGACCTTGGTAGTCCCATTTGCGTTGTGTAGCAGTATTCTTGATAATTGCTGAATGTTTATGGAGTTCCCTGCCCGAAAGCTCGCCAAATGAAGGACTCTCTTCCCCCTTTCCCCAAAACTTATCTAAAGGTCTTGCATGGGAGAAGGCTTAGGGAAAGGAAATTCTTTTTCCCTTCCCCCCACCCCACACCCCATAGTAGCTTAATTTAAGTACCCTGTGGAGATAAAGATAAATGTGAGAAACTTCAGGATGAAAAGAACATTAGAGACCAGAGAAGTCAGGGGAGGTCATATCAAGCTTAAAGTGGAAACTATGTTACAACCTAAGCTAGGAGCAACTGATAGGTCTATAAATAGGATTTTATCTCCTCATAGAAAATTTTTGGCATGGTTGGAGCTTCCCATGTGGGGGACTATTATATTTACTAAAAATAAACTGTGTTTCAGAAATGATTAAAGTAAGCCCCACTGAACTCATTTATGTTATTAAAAGTATAGTCATAGCCTGAAAATGAGTTTCTGGAGTTTGGTATGTGCTAACCTTTGGGAGAACTTTGATATTGAAGCCATCGGTTAGATCTGGGATAGAATGGTCTAGTCCAGTCTAGCATGATTGGATAGATTACCTTCTCAGAGGGTAATGTTATTTCATTTTTTCCCCCTGCTAGTTCAGAAGACTCTCAACCCCCAGTTGTTTAGGAGCTCATAATTGAATGGAATTTGCATTTAGACTCATAAATAGACATTATAAATATATCATCTAGGAAAGGTAGAGTAGTTCTAATTTCCAGAAATCTCACTGCTTCATTAAGGCTGCTTGAATATGGCCATTTGGATAAGAAAGGTATATAGTTCAGCAATACCTTTGGTATCCCTTCTGGGGTACAAAAACCTCCAAAGCCTTCTGAATTTGTTTCTCACACTCCTATTATCCTGATTGTAGCCCTTTAAATTGTGCAGCAAATTCTTGGCATCTATCTGCCTGTCAGCTAATCTCTGACACCCCTGGATAGCTTGTTTTCTTCCTTTGAGTATATCTGAAATTAGCCAAAAAGCATCTATTAATTTTAGTGTCCTACTAGAAGATAATGAAAAGCTGAAATTCAACAAATAGTAAAATTTCTTAAGACATGTTTTTCAAAGTTATTTTACCATGGAATACTTTTCAAAATACAATGCATCAAAAAACAGTGCAGTATGACTCATGAACAGTGTGGGTATGGATTAAAGTAGTCACCAGAAATAGTTTCAAAGTTGAGTTAATGGCTTCAAGAAGTGAATTCATTTGCTTTTTTTCTCCCAGACTTCGAAACATGTTTTGGAGAAGTTAAATCATTTTTAAGTGCAAAAATGAAAGAGATTAAGCCATTTTTGTTTTAAGTATCGTGCCTATGCCTTAGTGCATAGGTTTAAAAATCGTCTTCCTGCGTCAGAGGACCTGGCATATCTTTTCTTTCTCAAAGACAGCATCTCACTTTTAAATGATAGGTTGTTGTATACTTAGTAGATACTGCATACATCTGCTTAGTGTTTTTATTTTGAATGAGTAAATTGTAGAAGAAAAATAATTCTCGTGTCAATTTAAAATTTGTTGGACTACCTATTAACAACTTATGAAATGCTCAACTCCAATCTTTTCCCCAGTACTTTAAAGAAGGAAACTAAAGTTCCTGATGTAATATTTTTCTGTAAGATAATACAGAAAGTTAATGAAAGAGATTTGACAAGTTCACAGAATTCTTTAGGCCCCAAACTCAAGTTTCTGTCCATTTAATGGCTTTCATCTAATTTTCGTTTCGTGACTCGCACTTACCTGTGGGCTGCTATTGTAATTGTAATGGGAGTGATAGTTTGGATGGTGCCCTGTTTCCTGAATGGTTAACATACTCGATTTTATTTGGGTCTGACAACATCCCTGTGACGTAGGTATTGTTACCCCATTTTACAGATGATGAAAATGACTCTATGGGTGTGTGTGTTATATATGACTTTTTTCATTACTAGAAATCAAGAATTGTTAGGTTAATATTTTATTTCTGTCATTTTGGTGTGGAATGGACAGTAGATTAGGGGGATAGACTTAGTTGGCTTTTTGGCTTACTCATTGGGCCTGTACACTGTTTATGTGCATAGAGTGTCTTAAACAAGAGAGGAGTTTTTATTTTTTGTCTTTCATGAAAAAGAAATCTGGAAGTAGGCAGTCCAGGACTGAGATGCTGCTCCCTGGTTGTCAAGGGTCCAGGATCCTTATTGTTCTTTGCTGCTTTGTCTGTAGGACGTGGCCCAGACAGGTGCAACACTCCAGCTGTCATTCTCTCATTTCCACGAAGCAGTTTCTACTTAAGACTTTTAGAGAGTCCCACATAACATTTACTAATGTCCCTGAGATACTAATATCTCATTGGCCAGAACTTAGTCTTATGGCCACACCTAACTACAGTGGAGGTTGGGAGATCTAGTAATTTTTTGGAGGGTGCGTATGGTATCGTCCTAAAATGAAAACTTGTTACTATGGAAGAAAGAAAGAGAGGATATCTAGCTTTCCTGGCAGCTTTTCAGCCCATCTCTGTTGTATTATCCAATAAGACATTTTTTTTTCTTGAAATGTATATATCTTCATGCAAACTTTTTTTTTTTAAGTTAATACTAAGTAATGATAAGGATCGTCATAAGGATTTGTTCCTACGTTCAACTCGAGAGTTTTTGAAATCAAAGTTTATTGGGACTTCAAATAATATAGTTTTCTAGTAAGAATAAAATGTGTTAAACATTTAGGTGGACTAGTCATTGGTAAAGGAAAAGTATAATTTTTTTCCTTCGGTTTTTTGAAGCCTGGATAAGCCATTAGATTACACATTTCTTAGGGATAGGAAAAAAATTTTTTTTGAATTTAAGGTTGTTACTGTTTTTTGAATAAATAATACATTTCTATGACTCAGTAGTCAAAAGATACAAAATGGTCACATAATTGCTCCCCTTTTCCTGTCTTGAGTCCCCCATTGTCTTTCCCCTAGAAGCAAGGGGTATTTTACCTTTTTCATATATAATTTCTCCTTTTTTTCTTTTTTAATTCAATGGTGCTGTGCTATACATTGTTCTGAAGCTTTTTAAAAATCACTAAAAGATGTACAATAGAGTATTTTATAACATTCAAGAGCTTCTTCATTCCTTCCCCCAAAGTATGGAGAAAATAAATACTTATAAAATGTGCTATATAATTGTATAATTTATTTGTTCTTAATGTTATAATAGTAGACACTTTTTATGGCTTAACACAGTTGCCAATATCAGTTATTGTTTAGGACTGTTAAGTCATATTTCAGGAGCTTATGTTGATTTTACCTTACTCTGTGGCCTCATTTTGATATATGTCTGCTTTTTGATATCTAACCTGCTTTTTAGATTTTTTTTTCACTTGGTCTCCCTTGCTCCTGATGTGACTGCCTCTAATACAATATTCCTCTTTCCTGTGGTGCTTATTCCCTACTGCTTCCTAGCTCCCTTTCCTAATTTGCTTTACTATTTGGTGGGCTCATAGCCAGATAATCAGGACTGAAATATTTCCAAAATAAAAATACATAGGTTTCTGCTTACGAAAGTATATGAACATTTGGATATTCTGGGTACTTAGAGGGCCTTTTGCTTTCTGGTTATTACCATGGTCTAGAACAGCTTCATCCAATAGAACTTTCTGTGACAATGGAAATGTTTTATATCTGCCATGTCCATTATGAGAGCCACAAGCCTCATGTGGTGCTTGAGAACTTGAAATGTGACTAGCGTGACTAAAGAACCGAAAATTTAAATTTTAATTTAAATGAAATGAAATTTAAATAGCCACATGTAACTAGTGGCCACTGTGTTGATTACAGTGGAGCTTGGATTGGGATGCTTTATTGTGTTGAGCAAAATAAATTTTTAGTGTTGAAATGGAGGCAATTTGGGATGTTTATGTTCAGTTTAGCTTAAAGTAAATTATTAGATTGGAACTGCTCTTAATATTAATATTCTGATTATTTCAAACGAAAGCCATTGGTGTTAATATGTATTTGTGATTTGTAGCTAGGATAAAACTTTGAGTCCTTTTGGTGACTAGGGAAAAATTAGTAGCACTCTAACTTTATTTATAGGACTTGGTTAGACAGTTGCCTGAGTGCCAGAAACTCCTACAAATAACTTTGACCTTCCCTAACAAAAGTCAAGGGATAAAATGTTCCATAGTAGATCTCACTTGTATGCAATATACACAGAATATTACTTTCTAATGGAGAAACCTATAACAAATAAGAAAAGAAATGAATAAATAAGTGAATTATAGATTTTCATTACTGCTAGGAAGAAAATAAATAGAGCACGGTAATAGAGAATATGAGCTTGTGGGGAAGGATCTCTAGCTGGAGAGAGTGGTCTAGAGAGTTTTATTTGAGAGGATAGTATTTCAGCTGAGGCCTCAAAGATAAGAAGGAGCCAGCCTAGCAAAGAATGAAGAAGGCAGGATGAGGGATTTCAAGGAGAGAATAAAAGGGTTACAGGGGTGTCAGGGAGAGAGGGATGGACTTGCTCTAGATCAGGAGCTGACACGAGATCAGTATATTTAGAGCATTGTGATTGAAAGGGAGATAATGACATGAAATGAGGCTGGAGAGGCAGGCACTTAGCGGACCGTAAAGGACCTTAAAGGCCATTATAAGGCCTTCAGATAGAAAAAAAATTAAGTGCATTGTGAAGCTGTAGAGCCAGAGAAGTGATGCGATCTGATTTTTTGTTTTAAGAAGTCTATCTGGCTGCTGCCATGAATGCTTCGAAGGGGAGCAGCCGTGGGAGTGGAGGAACTATGGCAGCGTCTAGGAAAGCACGATGGTAGCTTGGGTTAAGGTGGTGGCAGTGGAGATCGAGAGAAGTCAGACACCTGGGCTTACTCATGTCACGGGTTTGATATGAAGGGTGAGGGATAAGGGAAGGGTCTCTCGCTTTCCTAATTGTCAGCTAGTACCACTAATTGAGGTTGGGAACACCACGGGTCTACCAGATGTCAGGGATGGTGGTGGTGGAGATGTAAGAGCCCGGTTTTGTGCACGTTATGTTTGCCTGCAAGACAGCTACATAGACAGCATGAGAAGAGGTCTAGGCTGGGGATAAAACTGATAGTTACTAGGCTGTAGGTGGTATTTGAAGCCATGGGAATGGATGAGACAACAAGAGAAGAAAATACCCAGGATTGAGCCGCAAGGAACTGTTATAGAGGTCTGTTGAGGAAGAAGCCAGAAAAAGATACTGAGAAGTAATCAGTGATGCAGGAGAAATCCAGGATCGTAGAATCTCAGAAGCTGGAAGAAGAGAATGTTTTAAGAACGTTGCCAGCTTTATTGAATCTTGCTATGAGGTCAGATAAGTTGAGGACAGCAAAGTACCTTTTGCATTAAATAACATGGAAGTGGTTGATGTTGACCAATTAGTTTAATAGAGTGGGGGGCTTGGAAACTTTATTTTGAGTAAATTGAAGAAATGAGAGGTGAAGAAGTGGAGACTACTTTTCAAAGAAGTTTTACTGTGAAGTGGTAAGGGAAATGGTAGGTAGCTGGAAGGAGGTAGGGGGTCGAAGGAGAATTTTTTTAAAAACCATGGTTTATTTAATCACTTAGCTACCATTGGACATTTATTTATGTTTTTGAATTTTTTTATTTTGCAGATTGCTACAGTGTATTTCTTTTTACTCCTTTGGAGATTTTCCAAGATAGGCTCCTTAGAGGCGGAATTGCGGAGCCACAGGCCATGCACATTTTAAAACGGAATTGATATTGCCAGTTGACTTCCAGAGTAGGATACCTGTGTTCACTTTCCTTGTCAGTGTATGAGAGCGGAGGAGAGGTTTTTCTGAAGGTGGACATGTGTTTATTTGCTGGCAAGACAGTAATGAGTGGACAAGGGAGAGATGGATGATGAAGGAGACAGAGCAAGCAGCACAGTCCTTACATAGGCTCTGGGGAGTGGGTTGTGAGCACAAGCAGTGAAATGGGTGTTTGATGCTAGGGATTCGTCCTTTATTGTAGCAATATAAGGAGGGGGAGATGCATGCATTTCTAGGTAGGATTGTAGATTTTGGGGGACAGAAAACACTGTCTGAATGCTTCTCTTTTAAAATGAAATATTTAGATAGGGCAATAGCTCAGAATTGGGTGGTGGGGAGAGAACGAGGTAGGTTTGAGTAGAAGGTAAGAAGTAGTCATTCTGGCAGGTTGGAAGGCTTGCAAGGGCAGCTTTCATAGGATTGGCATTGTTGAGTGCACAGCACAGTTGAGGTGTGTGATCATGAATATATAGTGAAGTCTGTCAGCTTGGTTATATGATTTTTTTTTCTCTGGCAACATTCAGCTGATTGTGCTCAGGCACAGAGAAGGCAGATAATTATATTTAACCGGGATTGGAGTTTTGACAAGTGGCGGAGATGGAAAGGACAAATGATTGAGGAAATTCACAAGGGAGGGATTATCATTATGGACTATGGAGTCAAAGTTGAACTGAGAAGGGTGTGGAAGACAAGACTGGAGAGGGTAGATAAATGAAAATGTGGTTGGGATAGGGGACTTCACGAGTTCAAAAATGGTAGTGGAATAGATCCCAGAGCAAGTATTGGGAGGTTATTTGAGAATATGATTGAAACATATTAAGGAAAAACAGAGTTCTTAAGATAATACATTTTTCTTCCTAAGGGATGGTCTCTCTGGGTTCCCTAAAAATGGGGGTAAGAGTGCTGACAAATTATCTATTTGATGGTGGCTTTTCCTAGAGTTGACTTTGAGCTATACTCTCTTCTCGTATATGCATCTAGCGCTCACTTGAGACATCATAGCAGGTTGACCACAGTTCACGAGTTTCCAGAACCATTTGCTTAATGACATCAGTTATAGCAGCAGCACTTGATGAGTCCCCACCTCTGGAAATGCTTATACACTGTGTGTGCACGGGAGCCCTAGACCTCTTCTCCATCATTTGTTGTGTGAAGTCTTGATAATGGGCGGAAGCAGAGTGCAGGGTTCTATCCAGGGTAAAATTTCTAATGATTTTGGCCATCTCGATTTGATTTCATCGGCGAATAAGTGTGTTGTAATTAAAACCATCTTGGAATCTTACAAATTCGTGTTCAACTTTTGTCTCCTTTGCTCACTTGCTGTGAGACCATGGACAAATTATTGAACCATTTTAAGCCCAGTTTCCTTGTGTGTGTGAGAAAGATAAAAATAGAGCTTACCTTACAGAGAGATTGTGACCGTGCAACGAGATAATGCATGCAGAGTCCTGGCACATACTGTGTTCTGAGTAAACAGTAGCTGGTGGTGTTATATTGGAGTCAGCAAGCAGGGATGGAGTACTCACGGGTCTTCCAGGGAGGTTCGGATCCCCTGACTGGAAAGGGACAACCAAACACATCTGCCTTCTCTTCTAAGAGTCTCTGCTGCTGTGGGAGGACAGTGCTCTATCTACACCTGCTTCTTGGACTTCAGTGTGCTGCCAGTCACCTGGGGCTGCTGTTAAGTTGATTTTGATTCTGTAAGTCTAGGGTGGGCCTGAGAGTCTTCCTAGCAAAGAAGCTCCCAGTTGATGCTAATCCGCTATTGTGCCTGCCGTGGGTCACATTTTGAGTAGCAAAATTCTATTAGAGAACTGCCCTGTGGGGATCCTTGCTATTTTAAGTTGAGAGGAAACGAGGTTAAAAGAGCCCCATTCTTTCAACTTTTTTTTTTTTTAAGTCAAGTTCAATTGGACCGAATATGGCCCATTTCTCTAGCTCAGAGTTGTAGTGAAGTCTGTATTGTCTCCACCAATCCTGAAAGAGAAAGGAGAATAAATTATGTAGAACGAGGGTTGCCTCAGATTTCTTTTGAAAAATTTTCAGTGCCTGATTTCTCAGGTATGTTTTTGAGACATTGTATTGGCTCCCAAGATGCACATACTACCCCCCACCAGCCTTTTACACCCATAGGGAGACTTGTATCAAACATACCTTCTCGTGAGTAAAATGTGACTCCAAACCCTTTCTGCCTGACTACACTCTTCACATTATAAAATCCAGCACTTTCAGAAGCAGGAATTCAGGATGCATTACAGGGTTAGTGTTACTGCCAGCACCCATATTGCTGTCCGCGATAATCTGATTTTTCTTTTTCAGAAGTAAGCATGCCAGACTTCCTCTGTGGGCCCTTCCTAGTAGAGTTCCTTCTCTGATGCTCAAATTCACACATTCTTTCCTCTGAACTAATATAAAGGCTGATAAGCTTCTGAGTCACACAGTCTGATAAAATGTTCTGCTAGAACTAAGTATGTCATCTTAATCCTATCTATAAGACTGTGATCCTTCTTCCTATGGTGGAATTATTGGACCTTTGTGTCTCTTAATTTGAATCCTGCGTAGATATAAAGCATAGGTTTCCTTATTTGACTTTGATGATTTGAGACAATTTTTTTTCTCCTATTTCTTTGTTCCCTTTCTTCCTTCTTTCCTTTTTTTTTTTTAAGGTAGGGAAATGTGGATATGCAGGAGCATGGATAAAAAGATTCATTTGTAACTTGCCTGTGGGTTTTCAAGGAAGTGGGGGGTGGGGGGGAGGAGGAGAGAGAGAAAGAGAAAAGGTGGCAGAGAGAGAGAGACAGAGTTTGTGAAGAAAACACAGAGGAGTTTGATTTCTGACCAGACTCTCCACCCAATTCTTAAAATTATGATCAGAAGAGGAAGAGACTCATTTAGAGTAGGAATTTATGAACTCTTCCTGTGGTTCAAAAGAAGTTTATAATGGTTCTACTCATGGGAGTTTGAGGTAGTTGTCAGTTTTTGTGACACATTGAAATTCTTATTTTGAGACTCTATTTTCTCTGTTTTTCTCCTACTTTGTTCCAGGAGAGCAGGGATGTTTTTATCCTATCCTAAACTTGATTGAAAGATAGTATCATAAAGTAACAGTATATAAGATTTTATTGCATTCATTTTTTGATACTTGCCTAAGAATGAATGAATATTAACAATTTTGTGCCTCTAAAGAGCTTGAAAGAACTAAAATCTCTTAGTGTGATTTTAACAGTTACTTAGAATGCAGTATAGGGAGGTCTGGTGACTTAAAATTTAGGGCATGGGCTAGGAGACTAAAGTGGCATATAAAAATTGATTATGGACATATAAAAGACTTAACAGTTTATAGAAAGTCAAGATTTGTTTTCTTATAAAAAAAAATCTGTCTCAGTTTTGGACTTGGAAGTTCTTTTGTATTGGCAATGAGGTAATCCTGCCTTGGAGGAAGCTGAGTGGTTCTGCATAAAGGAAAAGAAAAGGTTGGGGTGAGGCCTGCCCCACCTCTCCAAATTTAAATGAGCTGGCAGTTTAAGGTGGAAGGAGAGAAAGGCGCATGTTTAGTGCTGAAGAAAAGGAAAAGTGACTTGACTTCTACCCTAAGAGAAGAAGAAGCTCCACCTGGCAGGTAACTCAGACCCCGGCGCAGCACAGAGGGAAGGGTCGGGTGGGAGAGCCATGTACCTGTACCTGCACTGGGCCGAGCTGGAGCGTGGGCCTCGCAGACCGTACTTGGAGATTTTATAAGCAGCAGAGAGCCGTTTCGACATGTCCGAGGGAAATGGAACCCTGAGGCAGCTGGAAGGTGGTAGGCCTCTAATTTTTGTTTTTGGTTTGTGTTTCCTTGAATGAATTAAAGAAGTGAAATATTCCTCTAAACACAGAACCCTTTGAGAATGTATTGTGTGCCTACTGTGTGCTAGGTGCTATACTAAAGACTCCATAGCCAAAAATAGATGAACTCTACCCCTGACAGATGTGGATAGAGGAAATAAGATTGGCAGGTACACGAATACCTGTGGTGATACCTGGCAGAAGTGGTTAATGCCCTGCAACAGACACCAGGCTCACAGAGGAAGGAGAAAGTCTGCAACATCGTAGGGGCTCAAAATCCACTTGACTTTGAAACCCTTATCCTTTCTCCCTTCAGAGGATCTGAACTAGCACGGTAGTAATAAAAAAATGAAAGCTTATTCGAGTTTATGTATAATTTTTCCTGTGTTTTAAAATCTTTTAAGATTCCGAATCGTTAGTGCGAGACTTTGTAAAGAACAGTGGCGCAAGGCCGGCATTTCGGGGAGGGAATGTGGGCCCTGGGCTGGTTCTGTGTTCATGCTTGGCTTCTGCAAGGGGCTCCAGAAGAAGTGGGGCAGAGTGGAAGCTTGGCTCACTCCCCTTGATCTTGGAGGTCAGAGTTTTTTTATTGCTTCATTTATGTTTAAAGAACCCATCTTAAACTAGTTTATCTCCAGCATTAGAAACTGGTGCTGGTGGTTTATAACTAACTCCACCCATCCCTGCCTTTTGCAATAATCTCTGTGAGTGATGATTGTGTTTCTAGAAGTAGAATGACAGAGAGAGAGTCCCTGAAGGCAAATACAGAGAGAGTATGCTGTACACCCCAGTTCAGACACACGGGGCTGGGAACTCCCAGAGAGAGAGAGGGAGAGAGAGAGGGAGGGAGAGAGGGAGGAGAGAGAACAACAGAACAGTCAGCTGAAGAGGAGGGAGGAGGGGGGAGGAGCGGTCATTTTAGATTTTAAACTCAAGTGATTTGGGGGGGGGTTCTCCCCACCCAAACCCCAGTCCCCCATTCTGGCACCTCCTTTCCTACAGTTCACTGAAGTGCCTTTTTGCAGTCCAGGATCAGCCGACCGCTGAGTTTGAGCAGCCCGGTCTGACATGATGTACCTCTGGGTGAGTACGGAGTGCTGTGGGTGAGGGTTTGCACTTGCACATATAAGGAGTGGAAAGCTGTGAGATTCTGCTCTTGCACAAATGGCCTTCCCCACGGAGCACAGATTGCCACATCCCCTTCTGCTCACAGGTGTTAGGTTTTTAAGACCTAGCAGTGATTGTGACATTGGGATCTTTTTTTAAAAAATGTTGTTTATCTTGTTAGACGTAGGCACAAGGGTGAGCTCCCAGTCCCGGTGCAGTGCCATCCTCTGGGCTGGCTGGTGGGTTTGGAGAGGGCAAACGGGCCAGGTGAAGTGCGCCGGTCCCTTCGGGAGCTGCAGTCTTCTGGTGGGTCGGGATCGACCTGTGTTTGTGTTGGGGGCACTGACTTTGATGATCAAACCATCTCTTTAGATACTGAGAGCCAATAGGTGGCATGATTCTTAATAAGGAATAAGCTTTATAAGTTTTTATCTAATCATTTTTATTGTCCTTCACAATAGTCTTGTGAAGTAGGTCACTGTTGTTATTAAAATTTTATGAAGGAAGTAATTAAGTCACCGAGTGACTTGCCCATAGTTAGAAACCAAGTCTGTAGCAGCTAGAATAGTAATTAATAACCAGACATTTTAAATCATTTTATATTTGCCTAGAACTTAATAACTTACATTATTTTAATTTATTGTTAACTATGGCATTATAATTTAGGATGGAGGGAAACATACTGGGACTGGAGGGGTTTTTAAATTATGAAATGTGATAACTTTTAGGAGAATGACAGGAGAGATAATACAATAAAGAAAAAAAAACCCCTGCTTTTAGTTGTGAAAACAAGAACATCTATAGTTTCTTGCAAAGATGGCGGTCCTCTCTTGAGCAGACAGCTGTTGTGTGTTGCTAAGGGAGCCTCCTGGATGTGATGCCCTTGGCTACTAGCCAGCTTTTGAAAGTTTCACTTTGCCCTTTGCCCTTCAGCCTAGATGTCTGGAATTGCAGAAACCTACTTGGCTCAGGAAGGCTAAATTTATAAATATCAGAAGGCAGAATTTTAACTAGGTTTACAGAGATAGAGCTTGGTCACAGAGAGAGAGAGAGAGAGAGAGAGAATGTGTGTGTGTGTGTGTGTGTGTGTGTGTGTGTTGGGAGAGCGTTTTCCTGCTTCTCCCTTTATATTTGAATATGACCTTGAAATGTAGCTTCCTCCCTTCTTTGATTCGTTTTAGTAGTATTTATAAGAAGTAAAAGAACTTTCCTGACACATTATGTGTTTTCAGTAGTTTTCATCTCCCTGTGAACTAGGCATCTGTGTCTAGGTCTTTGCAGCTTTGTTGGTGGGACTGATCAGCTATCTGTTGACCAGAGAATGGATCTGTCTGTCTTTGGATCGTTTGGAAGAGGAGTTATGAAAGGAAGCAAATTGAATTAATCTCATTTCCACTCATTTATGCTCGATGAAAGCAGACAGTGACAGTCTCCTCAGTTATTTCCTTTGTGCTTATATTACAGTTGTTTGTTTCAGTCCCATTCACTTCTTAGTCCTGGAACAGAGCTTCCTAACCAAAGTACCACGTGTTGGACTGAGATGTATGGATGCAGAGGTAACTTCCCCTTAGCCCTCGGAGCAGCCAGGTGGGGCCTAGGAATCCCCTGGTCACCAGGAACACGTGCACTCTAGTTTGCTTGCCACTTCGTGCCATTCGAATATTACTTTCTGTATGTGCCAAGACAGTTGAACGTTTGGGCAGTGCTATCAAGAAGGTACAAAGTACGTTAGCTCAGTCTCTGTATCGTCGGCATCATCTAGCCCAGTGCCCCACACATGTGTTGAATTCAGTGAAGATGTCCAGAAGGAGCCGTAGCTGCATAACATCCAGGTAAAGAGACGGAAATCTAGAAGCTCAGGTAGTGAGTGAGAGGCATGGAGGAGGAGCTGTGGAGAAGCCGACTGGACAAGGAATGGGAGATCTGGGTTTGTCTGGGCCAGTACCCGGCCACGTGACACTGAGCAATCTTTTAACTGTTCCAAGCCTGTTTCTATATCCGTAAGGTAACAGAACCTCTTCTAATTCTAAAATTCTGTGGAGTGAATTTTGTGGAGCAGTACAAATACCAGAAAAACACCCAGTTGTGCAAAAATTTTGGGGTTCCGGAAAACATGAGAAAGCTGTGAAACATGCGTTACCTCCATTTGATGATTGCTTTGGTATCGGCAGTGAGTTAAGTGCACTCTTTCCGAGCATTCTAGAAAAATGACTCAACTGTGTTCAGTTGTCTCTGAGTGGGCAGACATTTTAGAACCTGTAGCGTTGGAGAGTAGAAGTCACAGCTCATCCCAGTGCTTCCGTATGTGTGGTGAGGTGCGGCTCATTTATTTGCTCCCGTGTGTCTCGAACTCTGAGATAGAATGCCATCTTGTGCTCTGTACGTGTCTCTTTGCCAGATCTTTTCCCCCCTTTCCTATTGAGTCACCCTCCTTTTTAGAGAATTTAGTAGCATCTGTGGACAGCATGGTACGGTGCAAAGAATTTGGCTTTTAGAGACATTTTCAGTTGTGTGGCTGTGAACAAATGACCTAACCTTTCTGAAACCTCAGTTTCTTCATTTATCACATAAGGAAAATATCACCTGTCACGCAGGAACGTTGTGAGGATTTTAGATAATCTGTGAAACATGCTTAACATAGTGGTTGGCGCATAGTAGATGCTCAGTAAATAACTACTGCAAGCCAACATTTTGCTTAGAGCATTGGCATAGACAGACTGCTCACTGACCCAGAGCGATTTCTCTTGTGTAAGGACGTCTTTGAATTCATGTAGGGAGGACTTTGATAAACACAAACTAGTTTTATGTGAAACATGTCTCCCTGTAATCAGGATTTTCAGTACTTGCGACTAGAGAAACCTCATTAAAGTCACTTCCTAATGGAGAACATCCCCATTGTTTTTTCTAAAAAAATTTTTGGAAGGGTGCAATACTACCAAGCAGTGATTCTCTCTCTCCTCTCTTCATTGCTCAAAACAGGGAGGGAAGGAGGGGTCACACACATGATACTGACGGAACTTATTCGTTTCATGATTACATAATTTATGCCCAGTAAACAAAATTATAGGCCACTTATTTAAATTCCCAGAAGTCAGGATGTGTTCTCCCTGTCTGAGTTCATCTTAGCTAGACTGGCACTGGGCTCTCTGCTCATATTCTATATGAATGAACTGGATTTCTTTTTGAACTGTTGTTTTGTCATGGTTTAACCTTGTCTTCTTAATAAATTAGTTCAGCCAGCATTTGATGAATGCCTATAACGAGCAGAGACTGTGCTACCAGCTATTACATAGACAAAGATGATTAAAGACATCTGTGTCCTCAAAGAATTTATACCAGCGATAGAGAATATGTGTGCACAGATAATAATGATTTTTGTATGATGCTATTCAATTAAGTAAGTGCTTTTATATGTTATGTTATTTCATCCTCACAGCAGTGCTAAGGGCTAAGTATCTCGATTGTACAAGTAAGGAGACAGACAGTGCATTACAGTTAGTAAATGGTAGAGCCGGAAACTCAGTCCCATCTTTTTCTTTTTTTAACTCTGTGGCTCATTTCTTTTCACACTGTCCTCTTTTGGGAGAAGCTGATGTTTTTGTTTTGTTTACATTAAGTAATAACATACATGTTAGGCATATACCTGGAGCTTAGCTGTTATCTTCATTTTACAGACCAGAAAGTAGAAACTTGTGTGCTAAAGTCGCACAACCTAGAATTGGCAGAGGTAGGATTTGAACCCTGGTCTGTCTGGCCTCAGTTTATTATAATACACTTTTATTTGTTCAGTAGTGTCCGGCTTATTGCCACCATTCAGCATGATAACAGGCCAGAGCAGAGAAGTGAAAATAACACGTTAGTAAACTGTATATACCTTGATTTTCTAGATTGTGAAACAGATATGATAGTTCTTGGAAGAACATTAATGGAATAATCTTAGAAAAATGTGTATCAGACATTTAGAAATAAAGTAGTAACTGGTGACTTTATCATAAAACACGGAGAACATGGACTGTGAGTCAGAAGACATAGTTTTTGGTCTTGGTGGCACCGTTTGTCAGTGTATGACCTTTCTATCATTAGTTTCCTAATCGTTAAAATGGGACTATTAACACCCAGCAGATTATTGAGATAATCTATATTAAAGTTTTTTGGAAGCATTTTGTACTAAGTAAATATAAGGTGATGATAATAATAACAACAGCTTATTATTCAGGTTACAGGCAGGCTAATCTTTTAATGCTCACAGTTTGTCACTATTTTGCCATTCTAATTGGTCTACACAGAGGACTAGACTTGATAGAAAATTGAGTTATCATAAAATGTAGAAACAATTTAGTTCAGGTAACATTGGAGGCCAGATACTGTGAATTGATACTTGGCAGTGAAAAGCCATTAAAAGATTTTAAGAAGGATTGGAAGTTGGCTGAAGTGGAGTTTATAATTAGATTTGTTTTTTAAAAAGATATCTATACAGATTAGAGGGGAGTAAGAGTGCAGAGAGAAGTTAGGCGATTGCTGTGTCATAGTCTAAGTGACAGGATGATAATGACAGCATGTGCTAGAGAGTAGAACTGTATGAGGGATGTTCAGAAGGTAAAATGACCAAGATATTGTCATGATTTGGAAGAGGACCAGAGTTTTGTTTTTTCATTTGTTTTTGTAGGAGAAAAGATGAAGGGGTTCATGAGTTTGATTTTGAATTTAGTATTTTTATTTAACTTTGAGATGTTCAAGGGGAAATACTGCTTAGATAGTTGGCTGCCTAGGTCTGGAAATAAAGCAAAGGTGGAAGCTTAAGCTGTAAATTTGCGAGAAATCTGCCGACAATAGTAATTGGAGTTGTGAGCAGGTATGATCGTGGCTTAAGAGGAGAATGGCCTACAGGGAAAAAATGTAGAGCAAGAAGAGAAGTTAAAGCCTGGTAGAGGAGGTGAACCCTCAAAGGAGGCAGGGAACACGATTCCAGAGAACTTGTGTTGTAGGAGGAAAACCAGGGCACTTAGGACATTAAGATAGAAGAGTGGCAGGAAGAGAGAACTGAAGTGTGCCCCTGGGTCTAGCAAGGACCTGGGTAGGTCCTTGATGACTTGTACAAGAGTCGTTTCTGTGGACTAATGACGGCAGCCGCCTGAGAGTGCAGTCAGTTGAGTTTATGGGAAGGCGAGGAAGTGGAGATAGAAATAGTGAGTATAGACAAGTGTTGGAAAAGTTTAACTCTGAAGTAATGGGATGTAGAGACTAGCTAGAAGATTATGTGGAGTAGAGAAGGGTTTGTTTTATTTTAAATAAAAGAGACTTGATCACTTAGCATGTAAGAGAAGAAAAGGGATAATTGCTCTTATGCTTTGAGATGGGATTGGCTTTAGGAGCAGGGAGCCAACAGGAGGTGAAGCAGATAGGGGACAGAAGAGCTAGCAGCATCTAGGAGTTAAAAAAGGTCTTTACAGAGGAGATAGATAAGCAGAGTGGGTGAGGAGTAGAAAGGGTCATTGATTTTCTAAGCAGTAGTTTGGTGAAAAAGCATATTTGTTTCAGAACCTTATATAATTCCATGCGGCTTGTATGTGTGGGATGAGTGGAATAGTGGTGGATAAAAAATTTAAATTTAGAAGCCAGAATATCTGAATAGTTTAAGATGTTTGTTTGTTTGTTTGTTTATTCTAATAAGGAGCCATTGATAGATTTTTAAGCAGGATCAGGTAGGATCAGATTTACATATTAGAAAGATAACAAGAGCCTTCTATTATTATTGCAGAATTTGTATTTATACTTTGGGTACAAGTGGTTCGATGCAATTTTAAAAGCCCAGAAAAATTTAAGGGGCTAAACAAATCATTATATTAATAACATGAGACTCAAGCAGTTAACACAGTCATTGATGACTACAGTGTGCCGATCACTTTCTAAGGGGTTGGGAAAGAGCACAAACAAGGCCGAGTTCTTTTCCCTAAAGAGTTTGTATCTTTTAACTGAGAAAAGAAACTGTCAACAACTAAGCAAAGGAGATAATTTCAGGAACTAATAAGAGTTATAGAGAAAATAAGGTAATATGAACCTAAGTGCTTTAACTAGGGTGAAAAAGGCCTGAATGATAAAAAAACACCATCTTGTCAAAATAGGGGAAGAAAGCATTACAGACAGGAGCAGCAAATAGAGTCCTCAGATAGGAATGCATTTGGGGTACTCAAAAAGAGGGGTGGTGTGGTTGGAGTGTAGAGAGCAAAAAGGAGGTAGGAAGATAAGACAGGAGAGGTAAGTGAGGGCCAAATCATTCCCCATGGTAGCCCTTTGAATTTCGTTTTGGTTAAAATGGAAAGGTATTGGGAGATTTAAGCAGGAGAGTGATTTTCTTTAGGAAAAGTGATAAGGAAGGTCAGGAAGCTGTTGCTATATCTAAGCAAGAGGTGATGGCTTAGACTCTGGAGGGCACTTTGATAGAACTGAAGATGGCTTGGGTGTGTGGAGAGACGAAAGAGGGATCTGGGTTATTCAGCTGCTGGCTTGAGGAATTAGGGTGGAGGGGCCATTTTCTTACAACAAAACAGAAGGAATGCTTAATGGTTTGGACTTGTTAAGTCTGAAATATCCATTAGACCGGGAGGGGCGGGGCTGCGGAGAGAAGTTCAGTGGCAATTTGATATGAGTCTGGAATTCAGAATAGATATGTGAGCTGGGGGTGTAAGGTTGAGATTCATCAGTGCATATTTAGAGCTTTGGGAGAAAATGTGACTAGAGAATAGGGCTGAGGCGTTTCAATAGAGGACTGAAGGATACCGAGAATTGGGTAGGGTAGGAAGGAAACAAGGCAAATGTGTGATATCACAGACTCTGGAGAAGAAAGTACTGGATTTGTATAATTTACGACCAAATAATTGGCCATTGGCCTTGGTAGGATGTTGGTCATTGGTGAACTTGGTAAGAGTCATTTCACTTGGAATGATGGGGATAAAAAAAACCAGTCGGAATGGCTTGAGTTATTAATTGGTAGGTAAGGATGAGACAGTGAATATTGTTTAGTCAGGGAGTGGAACAAAGAATTGGGGCAGTAACTGGATGGATATGTGGGTTTTAGGGAGGATTTTTAAGACGTAGGCGATATTAAGACGTGTTTTATGTCAATAGGAAAGATCCAGTAGAGGGGAAGAAATTGAGAATGCTGAAGAGGAAGAAGCTAATTGGAGGAGCATAGTATGTTAAATCCAGCGCAAAGTATGTTACATCCAGCACACAGAAGGGGGATTGGCCTTAGATAGGGCCAGAAGCACTTTTTTCTGGCAGAGAAAGGACAGCAGAGTGTGGGTTTGGAGCCAGATAGGCTGGTGGCATTGGTTTCAGGCAGAAGAGGGAGTCCTCTGATTGTTTCTGCTTCCTTTATAACATATAGAAAGATGAATGTATCTGAAAATAGAAGTGTAAGGGAGTGGAGAAGTATGGCAGATAGGAGAAGACGACAAGGTGTAAAATAGTAGTCTTAAAAAAATGGGGAGCGAACTCACTAGAGAGGTATAGTAGGCTTAAGAGCTGTGGTCATAAACTTGATCTGAGTGGTGGCAAGTCAGTGGCGTGATTTTTTCCCAGCAATCTTCTGTCGTTTAGAGGTAAGAGAGGAATAAGTAGCTAGATGGATTTAACCAGGAGTTGAGATTTTACCAGATGAGTTAGGCCAAAAGAAAAACGGGCAAGAGAGTTAAGATTTTTTTAAAAGACTGTGTTTACAGTATTGGACCCTAGAATCTACACTGGCTTAGGAGGGAAGAACATGAAGAGGAGAAGGTTTAGTGAAAAAGTGGTAGAATCCGCTTGTAGATTAGAGCATCAAGGAGGAGGAGAAACGCTGGCGTGGGGCAACTGCTCGAGCAAACCAACTTGACGGTGTGAGAGTAGAATGCGTGCTATGCTTGAGATTTTTGGAGATGGTGTGGTTACTGGTGAAGTTAATTCTAGGACATGATGTTAGGTAGGTGGTTTAGGAGAAGTGGTGAAAAAATACAGTTGATGCCAAAGACATTAAAACAACTAGGAAGTCAAATTGTTGAATGAATCATCTGTGTGGATGTTGAAGTCATCCAGAATGATAAGACTAATAAAGGGGGTAAAGACAGGGAGCCCTGTGCTAAGACTTGAGCAGGTTGGCAAGTGATAGATGTTTTGAAGAATCTGTAATCTGGGTGGAGGAAAGGGAAGTGGTTTGGAGGTTGTATTGGAAAGCAGGGAGGATACCTGTAAGGTCTAACACTAAATGGTAATGGGGGAAAAAGAGGGTGCTTGCCCTTGCAGAGGTATGTGATAGATAGGAGAAAAGTTTTTTACTGCAGAAGAAGTAGTATTCTCAACGCCAGTAGAGTTTCCTTTAGAGCAAAAAGGTGAAGGGAACATCACAGAAAAGAGAGTAAGTGTATGCGGAGGACAGCTTATGACTTCAAGGGCTCAGGAGGGCAAGGAGGAGCAGGAGGTGGGATCAGATGAGTGGACATATAGAGATGTATGGGGTGAGCCATCTGGAAGGCTTGGACTCCTGATGATGATCGAGGTGAATGAGGTTATGAGCCAGGCTGGAACTGTTCCGGGACACCCTTGGAAAAACAGAGTAATTAGTTAAACCTTTAAGCCAGAGAAATAGTTCTCAAACTATAGAATGCATAGACTGCCGAGCCCCACCTCCACAGTTTTAGAGTCATTAGATCTGGGTGGACCTGGTATTTACATTTCTGATAAATCCCAGGTGATGCTGATGCTGCTGGTCCAGACACCACACTTTGAAAACCATTGTTCCAGAGAAACTAGTTTTGGCTATGTAAGCAGCCGTTAACTGTAGCTCAAGAGGATGCGTGGCCTGGATAATGGGCAGAGGTTTCTTTGGGACAGCTGTGTCGAGCATCTCTTTAAGGGGGAAGTGAGTATGTGATCATTTCTTTTGAGGGATAGCAGTTTCTAAGTTCAGTTTGATTATCAGCAAACATTTTTTAAATATTTATTTTATGCAGCAAAATGAGGATACCAAAAGTTGTAACTTTTTTTTCTTTTTCCTAGAGATAATGGGGTAAAAGGACACAAGTCAAATAGATAAATAACTGTACATTGTAGCAAAGACTACATGACAGTCAGTACGTGGTATGGGCAGTTGTCAACAGGAGTTCAGAAAAATGGGCAATCGCTAAATACGGGATTGGTTGGGAAAAGTTTCTTGAAGGGAGGTATAATTTAAGCTAGATTCTGGCAGGACTGAACAGAGCCAGGCCAGATGGAGAACTGGTATAAGCAAAGGTACCATGTCAAGAATGAACATGAAACTTGAGACTACTCAAGTCCCATCGCTTTCATCCTGACCCAAGCCACCATTATCTCTTGCCTCTATTATTATAATAATTTTCTAACCTCTGTTCTTTTCCCCCAACCCCCTCCCTGAAGAGAGAGTGATCTTTTTAAATATCACATTATATTCCTCTTCTGCCCAAAACTCTCCAGTGGCTTCAAATCTCATTCACGATAAAAGTCAAATACCCTACCTGGGCCTATAAGGCCCTGTGTGACTTGTTCCCCTGGCTAAGTCTTCGCCCTCATGTTCTCTACACTCCTGGCCGTTCTCTGACATACCAAACACATCCTTGCCTCAAAGCCTTAGCACTTGCCTGCCCTCCTGCTCTTTCTCCACATATCAGCACGACTCCCTTATTTACATGAAATCTCTACTCAAATGTCATGTTATCATGAGCACCTTGTATAAATGGTAATTCCCTGCTCCTTTGTGCAATATTTCCCATCCCCTTTCTCTATCTTTATTTTTCTCCATAACACGCCCCACTATTTGACTTTCTCTGTATTTGTTTAATATCTTTCTCTTTCAATGACAGTGTAAGCTCCATGAAGGCACTAGTATATCCTCTGTGCCCAGAAAGGTGCTTGGCACATAGTAGGCACTGATTGGACATTTGTGGGGTAAAAAGAGGGAGGAAGGAAAGTCTGGGGAATAGTGAAGAGACAAATATCGGTGGAAGAGACAGAAATGGAAAAAATGATTTGATGGACAGACCAGATGATCTTGAATACTAGATCACTATTCTGTAGAAAATAAGAATTATTAAAAAATGTTTCAGCATAGCAGTACTTAGCTTTCTTGCAATCGTGCTTTGTAATTGAGTTCCGTGGATAGGATGCTTTGATGAGGGACTTGAATCAGGGAGATGAATTACTATTGTAGTCATTCAGGTATGAGGTAAAAAGGCCTTGGAAGTGGATAAAATTTTTAAGTAGAGATGAAAGCCTTGTGCGTGAATGCTGAAAGATGATAAGCTTCCAGTTGTTTAAGAAAGCTGCCTTGTTTGCTATGTATGTTTTAATACTGTTTGTTTTAATATGGCATTTACCTTAAACAAGTATATTTTGTTATGTTTCAAACCAGAATATGGAATTTTGTTGTTTTGAAATTTATAAATTAGGGAATAAATTTGTAACCAGTTAAGCAAATATTCAATTTTGTAGATTTTCAAATTGTACGTTTAGGAGGGGTAGAAAATCAAAGCACACATATTGGCAAAGGGAGTAGAGAGGCAGGGCGCCACAACTCCCAAGGCACATGGTGTCCTCATTTTGCTGCACAAGATAGATATTTAACAAATGTTTGCTGATAATCAAACTGATCACTTAGAAATTGCTATCCCTCAAAAGAAATGATTATATACTGACTTCCTCCTTACACTGTCAAAGTCAGAGATTTCTGACGCAGCTGTCTTGAAGAAACCTCTGCCCATCACCTCAGGTCCTTTCTCTTTGCAATGAATAAAGTACATTCATATTAGGAGTTATAGTCTTCCTTCACTAGCTACCTTTTGCCTTCTTGGTTCTGGACATGTGTGCTGCTTTTAAAACTTGTGATCTGGTTTCAAGCGTTGCCTTCTTGTTTACAGTCAACCTTCTCCTCTGAATGTGAGCTTGTTGCTCTTCACAAATGCTTTTTTTTTTTGAGATAACAGATTGTACCTGTAATAAAAGGCCAGCATAGAATAGATGCTCCACAAATATTGGTTGAATGGTTATTTAGGTAATCTTTGTATAATGAACTGTGTATGTAGCAAAGTGTCCAACTAAACTCTTGGGTTTTGCTACCACTCAAATCTGTAGTCTGTACGATTTTGTGTATTAACTCATAGGGTGTCTTACTTGCTTATTTAGATTTAGACCATTAAATCAGAGGGGAAAAAACATCAGAGTCTACCTTTTATTCTTTAAAATAACTGTCAAGTTGTTGATGTAAGAAACCTCCAAACTTGTAGAGAATTTTTATGAGTTCGAGTCAAACAGATATGCCTGGAAGCAAGATCTCAACAGACTGAGAAAAGTGTTTCCGAGAATAATAGTTTTTAGTTTCTTTTATGCATGTGAGATTAAGGAGGGAAGTAAGGAAGATTAGGTGAAGGTGAGAGGAAGCAAGACTGGGGATCAGATTACCGGATAGTTGAGATAATGTGCTCTCTTGCAGGCTTTAGAAGGGGGGGTCTGAAAGATGTACAGATATTAAAAGGAAGGGCCTACATAGGAGCATTTCAAAGGTGCGTTAATCTAGATGCACAGAAGCAGTGGACAGGGCTTGCTGAAGGCAAAGCCTTTTTGTAAAGCAGTTATGTTCCTGGAGCGTGACTACCCACCATGCCCTCCCCAGTTAGGGATTCATGATCAGATCACCATGTGAGGTTACTTTCCATGGAATCCATTTTTTTGGTCCACAAGTTGTTTTTCCTGAGTGTGAGAACTCTTTAATCACTGGCCGTTTTAGCCAGATTGTCATATCCATGAAAATCAGAAATAACTGATTATAACTGATTATAGCTTTATTGTGTCTTACATCATAGTCTGGTTACAGTTCTCTTCCTGGCTCAGTCATTAACCTGCTGTGTGATTATAACAAATCACAAGATCTCTATGCTCTTATGTCTCATCTGTAGATGGGGACGATGTTACTTCCCATTCGCATTGTTGAATGCTATTCCTCAGATAAACTGCCATCTAAATAAAAATATTCTCAATAATTTAAAAAGCAGTATATTTTTTGCTAAGAGCAGTTGGAAAGTCTTACTAAATTTTACAGTTCAAAAGCAGATGGTGCAGTGAGAGGGCACATGTTTGGAACAATAATTGCTATTGTGTGTGTGTTCCCCTCTGCTATATTTTATTAATTCTGGATGTTTTTATCCTTTTGTTTTCTTGTTTACTTTTATTAAATTAAGTTTATCAAAAATAAGTTTCCCGTACTCACTGGAAGTCAAAATCATAATTTTGCACATGGCTCAATACCATGTTGCGCTGGTACTGGATGTTTGCAGATTTCATCCAAAACCAGAGACATTTTCAAGATTGTTAAAAACAGTTAGGCTTGGAAAGGAGAAGAGAACAGAAATTCCCAGGTGCCTCCTGTGTATGAAACACTGGGTCAGGTCCTTTCACAACTATTATTTTATGTTCCTTATTTTATTTTACGATGTGGAAGCGAGAGTCAAAACTCAGTAGTCTTGACCAATATGCTGTAATGCTTTCAAGCAGCGGGATAGGCAGCCTCTGCGACGGTCCCCGTGATGCCCACCTTCTGGCATGCCTGCCCCTGTGCAGCCCCTGGCCTTCGAGTGCCGCCTGGACCTAACGAACCACTTCGAACTAACAGAATGTGGCAAAAGTGATGGGATGTCCCTTCCAAGATTTGGTTACAGACGCTGTGGCTTTCATTGTGGGTGCTTGCCCTCCCTCGCTCTCTCTACAGGTTTTAAGACCAGAAGTGAGGTGCTTCTACAGCAAAAATCTAAAATGTGGGAGTGACTTTGGAAATGGGCAGTGGACTTTGAGGGGAGCGTTAGTGAAAGAGGAGAGTACCTTTAACATGTTATGTTTGTTGTTTGTAAAATTTGGAACTTTGTTCCAAACGAGGGCTTAAAGGAAAGGAGACTGAAGGAAAGGGGACCTTTGTTGTGGCAGAAAGGTTAGCAACACTATGTTAGTAGTTACATGGAAAGCGGAAGATATGCCTAATGGACTGAGAGATATAGCTACGTAAATTTATAGGTAAAACATTGATGTTCTTGAAAATTCTCATCCTTCTTGCATGGCAGGTGACGGTAAAATTAAGACATGGGTTCCTAGCAAAGATCTATTCAAAGGTACTACCAGGAGAATGGTAGTCTAAAGATGAATCTTAGGGTGTGGCTGTAAAACATTTTGTTAAGAGCCTAGAAAAATCAAAGGCAGTACCTGAAGAGTCGCACAAAAGGCCTCTCCGTCAAACACTGGGGCCATTTTAGCAGGAGCAGAAGGTAGAGAAGGATTTATCTCGTCGCCGTTTGTGGGCACATACACAAATGCAGTGTGTGATGCAGTGAATCTTAAGGAGGTTCACAGGAGGCCCACTCAGCTAGGACTGAAAAGGAAAAGAAACAGTTCAAAATGAAGAGGCTGTTGAACCCCCAAAATTATTCTGGCAGGAAGCAGGCTGAGAAAGCTCTCGAGCTGCTAACACATGCTACCTTTCATGAAAAAGGAAAGATGACTCACAGGCAGGAGCCATGGAGCATTGTTACTGCAGCTTTGCGATCTAATCAAGGAACTCCCAACATTTGCCTAGCTGGATTTCATTTTTTCTTTTTTCCTTCTATTTGTGTGTTTGTTTTTGGTTTTGTTGTCTTTTTTCGCCCAGCTAGATTTCAGAGTCACTATGGATCAGTGAGTGACTCCTTTGTGCCTCCCATTCCCCCCACCCTTTTGAAGAAGTTATGCCATTTGGAGATTACAAGAGAATTCAGAGTAACAGAAACCAGAAGAGGGCAAGTAAGAGGTGCCCTGCCATTGAGGCCAGCCTCCCCATGAATACCTTGTCTTTTGCTAAATTGTACACTTTTTTGGCTTTTGTTTACAGGTCTTATAGTTACCATAGTATATGTGAGAAAACTGGAGAAGCCAGGGGATTTCCCACCTCTCCATTATCTACTTTCAACCGAGGTATCAATAAACTTGTCCTCTCTCCTATGACTCTACACGAAGCACGTGCATTCTTATATAAGGCCAACCTCCCAGTTCTGTACTAGGTCCCCTCTCTGCTAGCCTGTTGGGACAGGGACTCAGCAATTCTCTGCCCTTTCTGGGGTCATCAGGTTTTCTCTCTTTGCTAGATTATAGATTAGTCCCATTAACATACAATTAAGCTTTTTTTTTTACCCATTTAAAAATAATACTCTTGACTTCACTCTTCTGCAGCGATTGCTGAATTTCTTTTTTCCTTTAGAGCAAAACCCTGTAGAGTCGTCTGTATTCGCTCATACCAGTTCTTCTCCTTTCCTTCTGTCTTCAGCCTGCTCAGCTAGGTTTTCATTGCACCACACCCCGGAAGTGGCTCTTGTCAGCATTACCAGTAACCTCTGTACTGCTGAGCTGGGTGGTCAGGTCTCAGTGCTCCTCTTACCTGACCGGTCTGTGGGACATCACACTGCAGAGGGTCATCCCCTCTTCTGTCGCGTGCGTTCTCGGGTACTTCTAGGACATCGTACTCTCCTGGTTTTCTTCCTACCGTATTGGTGATTATGTCTCAGTGTTCACATTTTAATACTGAGGACTGAGTCTTTGGACCTCTTTTCTTGATTCTCTTTTATTTACTGATTTCGTCTCGTCTCATTGTGTTAGCTCTCAGTTAACCGGGACCAGTAGCCGAAACCATTTCTCATCTGGGCCCAGTGGGCTCTCTCATCTTTTTATACTGTTTAACTCTTATGAGTAATTTAAGAAATAAGTGGTAGTGAAAAGCAAACTTTATTAGAACTATGAAAAATATGCATTCATAAAACTAATTACATATCACCCCTACAGTGATTACAGATCACATTTGAATTTTTAAATCTTTTTTGCAGTACTTCATGGTTTTCTATCCTTTTTATATCCCTTTTTTTTCTTCCCATTCTTCAAGTCTCATGCTTATGGTTGAGAGAATAGGCATTTTCTTCCTAGTTCTGTATTTATTCCTGCAAGTTCATTTCTCAACTGTGTGAGGAACTGTCTTATTAATTTGCAGTCTTATAATTGAAGCTTTTCCTGTAAATAAAAGCATTCGGTGTGCTAATATCAACCACGTTGGGGAAAGTAGGCACAGGCTGTCTTCCAGTCACTCTTTTCCAAGTCTAGATTCTAACTCTTAACAAGGCACCTGTCCCTCCTTTACCTTAGTTAATAATACAAGGTCACTTCAGGTTTTTTTTTTTTTTTAACAGGTTTTCGAATCTATTAAAAGTTGAGAAAACACTGAGCCAAGAAGAGCGTTAACAGTTTTTATTAGGACAGAAAAAATCATCGAATCTCTTTGAAATCCAAACAATGTGCTCTTGATTTCTCTTCCTTTTCTGTCTGTGAAAATGCATTGAAATTCAACCTTATTCTTCCTAATAGTGCAAACTAAGGCAAGGCTTTTGCTGAGTAGTACTTTAGCCAGTCTCAAACTTGTTCTAAAATCGTCCTGTTACATTTATGCTGTAAGTTTTAAGTTCTTCGTCAGTGCGTGTACTGCTTTGACCCTTTGTTGTGATTTGCTCCTTTTGTAGATCTGTACCTGTGTAGATCTGAATATTCCAAATGTTTGATGTTTCACAGACACATCCTGTCCGATTTTCTCTGTTTTTCTGGTTTTGAAAGCACGTATATCTTGAAAGACAACTTTCTTTGAATGTGATTGCTTTTGAGCTGTCATGCATCGGCCTCCATTTTGTCAATTCTGATTCCAGATTCCAAATATATCTCTACTAGGTTCTGGCTTCTCATTACCTCTGGCTCTCCTTCTTGCTTCCCCCCACTCTCAAACCTGTGGGAGAACTACAGCTTTCCCCCTTACCAGATGTGACATCTTTCTGTTGCTTGGGCCAGAGAAAACTTGGAGGTCTCCTAGACTCTTCTTTCTCCCTCACTCTTCAATTGTATTAATCAGCAGATCCTTAAGGCTTTGAAAAAGAACCCAGACCTGATCCCTTTTCACTAGTCGTCTTCTACGCTGGGTCAGTGCACCATCTTCTCTTGCCTGGATTATTATAATAGCCTACCAGCCTCCTGGTCTCCTGCCTGCCTGGTCTCCCTGCTTATGCCATTGACTTCAAATAATATATTCTCAACAGCATCTGATATGATCCTTTGAAAATATACATCTGATCATACTCGAAAATCTGCTATTGTGGAAAAGCCAGAGGAGGAGCCATAGTCCGTCAAGGCTCTGGTCGAGCCGGCTCCCACGGACCCCTTTGACGTCCATCTGTTCTTCCCATTCTTCACTCTTCTCCAGCCGCACTGGCCTTGCTTTTCTTCAGACTTGCCAGGTGCTTTATACTCGCAAGCTCTTCTTCAGATGTCTTTATGTCTGTCTTCTTCATCTCCTTCACATTTTTGCTCAAATGTTATCTTTGCAGTTAGTTCTTTTTAAGTCATTCTGTTTTAAATTCTCCATAGTCTTACCATCTTCCAGTATATTAAAAAATGTCTTTTTTTCACTACTTGTCTCTCCAATAGAGATTTTTACTTGGTTTGGTTTACTGCTGTATCTCCAGTGTGTAGAGTAGTGAATGATGATTAGTATTTGTCAAATGGATGCTACATTCCAGAGGTTTTCTACTTGTTACTTTTTCATTAACAAGGGAATACTTAGTAACTATAGGAGTTTAATGTTTGGAACTCTCTTTGTATTTGTCACCAGCCATTCTCATTTTCTAGGGACCACTTGTCCCTGTGTGTGTGATGCTTTATACTGTAGTCAGAAGTGCTTCATGGTGCAGGCTTTGGAACTAAATTGCCTAGGTTTCAGAACTGGCTCTGCTTCATTGTCTTAATGACATTAGGCACATTGCTTTCTCCTCTGTAAAATTAGAACAAGTATAGTATCTGCCTCAGAGGATTGTTGAGAGCCATGTAAAGCTCTCAGAACAGTTCTGGGTACATAGTAAATGTTCAATATGTTAGTTACTGTGATTGTTAACCTTTCTAGGCCCATCCTGGCTGTTTGGAGTCAGGTATATTCCTGAGTGGCCGTGCTGGGAACTATCTGTTTTGGGGTCTCCTTATCACCTGTTGTCTTCCCCTTTTGAAAATACTATGAGTATGTCGATTCTTTCTTTCTACCTTCTACTCTGTCTTTCTCTTTCACTGTTTAAACTTTTGTTATTTCCACTTCTAGCACTCTTTAACATATCCACATTCTTCCTTTTCCTTTCCCTTCCTTTCTCCCCTCCTCTCTGTTCAGCAGGTATTTATTAAGCACTTACCTCTTCCTCCCCCATTCTGTTCTAAATCTGCTGTTTCCTTTTCCTTGTCTCCATCTCTTTATTCCTTTATGAAATAGAAAAAAAAAATTACCTTATGGTTGATTGAGTAGAATTACATTCGAATCAGGGAAAACAAATGTCGTAGATGTTGAAATAAAATTGAAATTATATTTTAAAAAGTTGCAGTAAAAAAAAAAAAATTGCGCCAGTCACTAAAACTCTTGAAAGTACTCCTGTTCCTTCTCTAAATCTCCATAGAAGCCTCTGTTTGCCTAGTGAATTAAGTGTGTCTTCCAACCAATATGAAAGATGATTCGAAAAAAGTTAATTACATTGGCACTATTTGTAATTTGCTGTTATTTTAACTATCTTGTTTTCTGTTTATTTTTATTTCAAATAAATTTTTATAATATATCCCATTTTGTAAATTTTGGACAGATTTTATGTTGGCTATAATGTTATTTTCAGAGCAGACAGAATGGACACATTTAGGCATCCATTTAAAGTTTTACTTTGAGACTCTTAAGGGGCTTTCATCTGTAAGGTATGCTGCTGTGTTACCTAATAAATGTTACAAGGAGAACAGTATTCTTTTTGCTCCCTTTTCGTGGTATAATCTTTTTTTCTGGGCACATTTCACTAACTAAGACAACTAAAAGTGTCCCCCCTTCCATATTCAAAAACTCCAGGCTTTTCTCATCTTTTTTTTTTAAGTTACATATTTAGCCTATCCAGTCATTGGTCACTGAGTCTATGCTAATTGCTAGCGCTGTTTTTCTGAAAAGACAGTACTATGAGACATAATTAAAAGTGCTAGATTTCTTCTGTTGTATATTGGTAATTTGAAATTTTCAGTAATTTTTATTTTCCTTTGAACCCTTAAGATTGACCTCTTTTCAGTAAACTAAAGAGTAAACTAATTTTTAACTATAACCTAAAAACATATTAGAATTGGGCAATAAAACTCTTTTCTTTTTACTGTTTCACCAAATGAAATATATTAGTCAGATTTCTTAAAATTTGATAGTGAAAAATTCTTTTTTGTTTTGCCAGTAAAATGTAAAATTTTAAATAGCAAAGTATAAACTTCTAAGGTAATAGGAAAGAGCTAGATGAGTAGACGAGTTGGAAAAGGATGTTTGGGACTTGGCCAGATTCCTAAACTGACGCTCTACTTCTTTATGGTATGGGCAGCAAGATGGACGGAAGGACGGACGGACACACACATACACACACACACACACACACTCACACACACTCACACAACCCCTACTTTTGTGCATTTATTTGCAGTTGATGTTGTATAATTTGGGGACTAGGTAAAGGATATGTTACTTTCTTAAGTACAGAATTAAGTTTTGACCACTCATTATTTGACTGAAAGTTTATTTTGTCTCTACTACGTGTGGGTGACTTGTAGGGAAGCTCTGCCTCTAGAAGTATTTCCTGGATTTTCACTTAAACTAAACCTAACCATTAGGCCATTCTTATTCTCCAGCAGAAAGAAAAGAACAGCAAAGGGGGTAAGATGTGTTTATATTTTAGGTTTAATAAATAAGTTAAAGCTTTTCCTTTTGAGTATTTGGCCAAAAGGCTTCAAAATGCTTGTCGTTTTAGTCTGCCAGGGCTCTACAATAAAGTGCCACACACTGGGTGGCTGTAAACAACAGAAACTTCTCACAGTTCTGGAGGCTGAGAAGTCCAAGATCAAGGTGCCTACAAGGTAGGTTTCATTCCATAGCCTCTCCTCTTGGCTTGTAGGCTGCCACCATCTTCCTGTGTGCTCTTATGTCCTCTGTGCACGCGTTGGGGAGAGAGAGAGCAAGAGCGAGAAAGCATCGGTGCATGTGCGTCGAGCTCTCTGATGTCTCTTCTTCTAAGAACCCTAATCCTATCAGATCAGGGGCCCCCTTATAACTTCATTTAACCTTAAGATACTTCCTTAGAGGCCCTATCACCTAATAGAGCCACACCGAGGGTTAGGCCTTCACCATGTGAATTTGTGTGTGGGGCTGGTGTGGGACATACAAACATTTAGATCATAATATTTGTCTTTTTAATTCATCAACAATATGAGTATTTACTGTGCACTAACCACCTGTATAGACCTGCACTATGTAGCTGTATAAACTCAAAAAGAAATTACTCAATCTTGGCGGTCACAATTTTTTTCTCAGTGAAACAGCAATGTCAAACATGTCATTAGCTGTGATTCATTCTAACTCAATCAGTATTAGTTCTATTTCATTTTCCTCTCTTATTTTTCTCTTTTTCTGTTAAATTTAGGTTTGTATCAGGTTTCCCCTCTGTTTTTACCCTTCTTTTTCTTTCCTTTCCTTTTGTTTCTTTGTATTTTTTATGTCTCATATTCTGCCTTCTCTCCACCTACCCCTTCCCTGAATTGAATATATTTTCTAAGAATTTATAGTTCACTGCATTTATTAGCTCTTTAAAAGTTTAGCCAGTAGATTGAATATTTTATATTTTTCTGTTTAAACATCCTGAAAAATTTTAAACTAAATTTACTCTAAATTAAATTGCTTTTTAGTCACATTAGAACACATTTGATTTGTGTTCCTGTAGCCCACTGCTGGGCAAGCTTCCTCCACAGCATTATTCCTTAGAACTTGGCCTGCGGAAACTAGGGATGTTATGTTTCTTGCATCCTTTTACTAAGCATCTAATTTCTTATGGGAGATCAGCAAGTATGAACCGATGAGGATAACAGTGATGTACTTTTTACTTTTGAAGGAAAGAAAGACTTTGTGCTATCCCTTCTAATTTCTCCCTTTAGATCTGTGACATTTGAAAGTAGTCATTCTGCAGTCTCAGTGGCTTTTCTCCTTTTGTGAATATCAACTACAAACTGTGAAGTCAGCTTCACAGGATGTAAAAAAAAATGGGGTAACATGGGTGCGAGACTGTGTCGGTGTTAACATTTCCATGACTGATTGAGAAAGGTTGCTAGAAACAGTGTCACTAAGACTATTGTAGGAACTAGAGCATGAGTGGGGAGAGGTCTTGTCCTAGTTTTAATATAAATCCTTAATCCGGTGGGCACAGTTTTAAGAAACAAACCATTCAGAAATAAATTCTGCACAATTTAAAGTTGTTTCTTTCAGAATTTAAAAATCTGTTATCCCGACTCATAGATACAGAGAACAAATTGATGGTTGCCCCTTGAGAGGGGGTTGGGGTGATGGATGAAAAGGGTGAAGGGAAATTGAGAAGTACAGATTGCCAGTTATAAAAACAGTCATGGGGATGGAACGTACAGCATAGAGAAGATAGTCAAAATGTAGTAATAACTGTGTATGGATTCAGATGGGTACTAGTCTTATTGGGGTGATCACTTTGTAAGTTATATTCACTATGTTGTACACCTGGAACTAATATAATATTGTATGTCAACTGTAAGTGAAAAAATTTTAAATTAAAAGGTGTTATTTTTACAACATGGTAATAGGTATTACAGTGAGGATGTTAATACTTATAAGGTTGCTGATAAGCAGCTACTGATTTTTGAATACCTATTACTTGCCAAGCTTTATACTAAATATTTGTAGGTCATTAACACATCAAATTCTAACAGCAACCCTATGCTAAGTGGTCATCGACAGGCTACTCTGGTTTCTCCTAACGTCAGGGATGAATTCTGTGTGTTCCAGCACTCAGCTTAGTGCTGCACACATATCGGGTACTCAGGAGTAGATGCTGAACTGATTTGAACTCTAGCAGACCATCTTGCTTACAGTTGTCAGTCTTCACCTGCCCTTGCCCTGCCCAGCTTGGATACAGAAGGCTTGCAAGTTCAGTTCTCTAATCTAGAGAGTTTATTCTGTCCTTATGTTAAGGAGCTACTTTCCCACTAGTCAGCACGGTCTTTAAATAATTTGATGCCTCATTATCCATGTGCCAGGAGTTAAACATTACCCTTATTAGACTGGCTAGTCTCTTCGCCTGGTCTTTTTGTTCTGGTGCATAGTGACACTCTAGTTTTTCTTGAGATCTTAGCTCAACACTGAACCCCAGTTCAGTTAACAAAGGCCTCCCTCAGGCATTTCTTGCTAGTACCTTTTTTGAATTTATTGGGTCCTGATTCCCTTTTTCGTGCTTGGAGTTTAATGGCACTCGTTCCATGTGACTAGGAAAAGGGAGACTTTGCCTCGTCCTCTCTCACTGAACCCCTTGAACAAGAAAAGCTCAGATTAGGCCGGTCTGATGTATCCATAAGACTTGATCATTTAGATCTTGACCTCTTTCTGTAGGAGATCAGTCTTTTCCCAGTTTCTACCTCGATCCGTCTTTATTTCAGTTTCATAATCACTCGCTCCCAGGACTTCACCACGTCCCTCCATTTCCATTGTTGCATTCTGATTTTGCGCTCAGTCTGAAGCGCCTCTTACCTGTCGTTCAGAACGCCTTCTCTTCTGCACTGGGCCTTCCTTCACAGCTTCCTACTTTTTAAAAAATTCCCTTCTTTAACTTCACATTCCTTTCGTTCCCCTCCTCCAACCACACAACACACATTACTTAGGGAAACCCAGTTATATCTCAGAGTGCGGGTCTTGGAAACATGTTCGTGCACTGCCAAAGAGCAGTTTTCCTTCATCTGTCTCTCCCCGGGTAATTAACACAAATGATAATAGTGACCTTTTAGAATAGCTTTCAGGGGAGGGAGCAACAGCCAACTCCCCCAGGAACCTGTTGAGTGGCAGGCAACTGGCATGAAGAAGTAAGAGCAGGAAGAGTAAATCTGTAAGATGAACAGTTTTAAAACTATGGAACTAAATGGAAGCAAGAAAAGCAGGGGGAGGAGGAGGGGGAGCGGTGCTGGCTCTAAGGTGGGAAAGATTTAAAAATAATAATGAGAACAGCAGTCCAGAACACACTGAGCTGTTTTCTTTAAATTTCATATTCTCCGTAGCTATGTCTTTCATTGCATTGGTAAGTTGACTAAATTACATTTTTTAGTACATCTTTGAATAAAAGGTCGAAGGAATATAGTTTATTAAACTCGTTGCATCCAAACAAATCCTAAAAGTTCATGTAACTAGAAGCTAGTGCCTAAAAGCATAACATACCCAACTATTTTGGGAGGAAATTGAGACCCGCTTTTATCAGCCATTTATCCAGAAAAGCATTTTTTGTATAAATCCAGCAATGTCTCTTACACTGTCTGCGTGTGCTCTGCAGTACAGTTGACGTTTATAATGTGATCCAGATATTTACAGTATAGTTCTGCATTATGTTATTGATTCTCACATACGACAGTTCTCAGTTAACCAGAAGAAACTCTGTTGTTTTTTAATTTGATTTTATTGTTTTTCTTATGATACAGAAGTTGTTGAAAAGCCCTTTTCTGTTATCCTCATCATTTTGTATATAGATTACTATTTTGAACCTTTTGAACAAACTTTTCCACAAACGTCCATATTTACATTCTGTATGTTTAGAGCCATAATCTCAGTCAGGAATGAGAAGGAAGTATAAATCAGAATCCCAGGGCCAGGGTGAGAGAGACTATACAATTTTAAAAAAGAATATTTAAATCTCCAAGTCATAATGAACATTTCAGAAAGTAAGACTGTCTATGCTATTTTGGGCTGATGGAAGATTCAGAAGAAAGAAGTGAATAAATATTGTAGAACAAGAGTTTTTTTAAATGCTTAAGAAACACTGGTTTAGAGTCTCTAATTTTCTGAGCGACTAAAAGAATTTCCACTTAGGTTAAGTCTGCAGTCGAAGTCTGTCATTAGAGCTTGTTCAGGCTAAAAGATGTGGGACGACTTGAGGACAATGTAGGCAGGACCAAAAAGGGGCAATAGATTCTCAACTCCAGATTTTCCCTTGGGGCTTTGAAGCCAGATTGGCTTAAACAACTGTTGAGTAAAAAACAAAAACACATACACAAACAAAACAAAAGATCTCTCTTAATGGACTAGCCCCTTAGTAGGACAATTGGAATGTCGGAGCTGGAGTGTGAGTTGGTTCCTGACTTGAAGGAATGACCGTAGGACCAGGGTTTGGGTCTCTGGTACAGCCCTTAGAAGAGAAGGGGAGTGGGGCTTTTATGAGAGGAGATGAGAGTTAGGAATGAAAGTGAAGGCCCCTTAATCAAAGGGAAACATTTAAAAGGAGTAGGATTAGAAAGTGAGCTTGGGAAAAATACCTAAATTAGAAATATTAGTTGTTCACCAAGAAAAATATGAGTATTTGACTGGAACAGCTCCTTAAAGAAAGAATTATTTCATAACCCTGTTAATTTTCTGGCCTGTTGGCTCTTAATTTTTATTTTGGGTCTTGAACCTCATCGAGAATCTAATAAGGGTTCTGGAACAGGTCTTCAGAATAGTGTACATATTTACAACATTTTGCACACAGTGTTGAGAGGATCGTGGGCCCTGTGAAGCCCAACCATATTAAAAATGCATTAATTCTTCTATCATCAACTACTGCTCAGACTTAGCCAAAGTATAGTGAACTTGGTACCACTGGAAGTATTTGGATGCTATAATGTGATTAATGTTGTTTAGCATATAGATGAAGAATGGATTAAATTCAAGGTGAAAATGTATGTGTGCATTAGACCTAGATTTTAAGGAACTTAAAATTTTAAAAGATTTTAATTTCTTTTCATGTCTCTTTAATATTTCTTAAAATATCGAAGGTAATTGGAATAGCTGAGATAGGAGATATGTTATTTAGTGGGCTGGACAAAAGATCCTGGAAAATAACTGCAATCCAGACACCGTCATTTACTATGACTCTGAACAAGTAATTTATTCTGTTGTATAAAAGGATGCATCATAAAAAAAAAAAAATAACTGCTACCAAACTAAATTGTAGGATACTAAAAAGCAACAAATACAGAAGTGCTCGGAGTCATATACTTCCACACTGAAACCACATGTAGTGTAGAACTTTGTGACAGGAAGTCAAGATCACAGAGGCTAATATGAAATTGGATGTTTCCATATACTGCAGCTCGTAGTTAGGTAGAGATAGCAGGCTGGATCCAGGTGATATATTTGGAGTGAGGGGGCCCGTCTGTGTAAGAAAACTAGAGCCAGAGTGGGCTTTACTCACTGGGGCTGAGTGAGAACTAAAAGGTCAGGCGATACTGAAGATCCATGGCTCTGAGTCGAGAATCCAAGGATACTAGTTTAGCAAGTGAATTTTGATGCTGAGGTCAATAGCCCAGGGGGTATTTTAGCAATATAATTCTTGGGTAAGATGCCTGAGCACTAGGGATTCCAGGCCCCTCTAATAATTCGGTTTTGGATACCATTGATTTCTTTATTTCTTTTATTTAGCAAAATACATTGTGCAAAACTGCTGTGGGCCAAGCACTGTCGTAGGTGCTGAATCAGTCCATTGCCTCATCACAGAACTACTTTTATATGTTTTTGGTGAAGGTAGGAATGAGTCCCTAAACTTATTAGTCTGAAGCTTGGCAGAATGTGAGACAGCCTGGCCGAAATGAAAAGGAGATAGCAGATACAACAGTTTTTCTTTCTTGCCCTCACAGATATTTTAGAACTTAGAGATTGATCTTTCTAGTGGTAAATAATATCAAACTTTTTGATACAGTTTCATAGGAAACATGATTTTGATGATCACTTTTCCAAGAATTTTATGCATATTATCTTAGTTTTAAAAGATGATTCCAAAATATCGGTGATAAAGCCTTTCCCATTGTCATTGTTTTAAGTGGGAAGTATCAAGTACTGTAATATTAACCCAGACTTTCTATAGACAGATTCTATACATATTAGTATCTATTGATCCTTAATTGATTTGAACCAGAACTTTGGTGTTAATCAGTCCTTCCTCCCTTCTTTCCAGTTTTAATAGTTGATATAGGTAATATAAAAACTAGTTTTTAAAAAGTGGTGTGATAAACAATATTGGATGTTACATTGGTAAAATAATCATATCTAAAAGTATCTTTTGCTTGATATTCATATTTTGTTTTTGGCTAAGGTGATTAAAAGGAACTTATTCTGGAGATAATAAAGAAAAATTCTGAACTCTCAAACTAATAATCAAGTGGAAGATGTGAGTTATTTTTTTGTCATAAAATAATTTTCAAAGAATGATCATTTTTTAAAAAGCTAATCAAACATTAATGGAAGAAACATCTCTTAAGTTCTAATAGTCCTTACCAATGCAACAACCTTTACTTAATGTATGTAAGAAACATGAGTAATAAATAAAAGGATGTTAGGAGGAGGTGTCTGCATACTGATTTTGTCCTATAATGTGAGCAACTATGGGGTCTAGAGAACACAAAGGATACATCGTAAAGTCCGTTAAATGTTTTGGAACTCTCTAAGAGGTAACGTGATATAAAAATAATAAGCAGTAGGCATAATCATTTTGTGGCATTCTGGGTGACATCAAAATAGGAAGCTGCCGGAAGATGCATTCAGAGCCTTCTCGATTTCAGCGCTAAGTAGTTTTTTTACATTAAATTTTGTATTTTGAGATTATTGTAGACACACTGCACATATTTAAAGTGGTATTTGATAAGGTTTTGACACAGGCAAACACCTGTGACACAATGAAGATAATGACTATATCATTCATTCCCAAAGGTTTTTTTTTTAATCATTTTGCCACATTTGCTTTACTATCATCTCTTCTTTCTATAATTTTTCTGAACCTTTTGAGAGAAAAATTTTAAAAAGTGTGTGTGTGTGTGTGTGGATGTAAGTATGTATATGTGTATTTATCACATCTCTTTAGTTCAATATATAGTATTTTCATATTTTCGAAAAACAAGAGTAGTCTCTTACATAACCACAGTACTGTTGTCAAAACCAAGGATTTGATATAGGCACTGTTTTCTCATATGCAGCCCACATTCCAACTTGTCAGTTGTCTCAATAACGTTTTTCATACCTACAGATAGACTTTCCTTTTCATCGAACTTTTTCTTTTCAGTTAATTGTAGATTTGCATGCAGTTGTAAGAAATATACAGAGAGATGCAGGTGCCCCCATTACCTAGTTTCTCCCAGTGATAACATGTTGCAAAACTATAGTATAACATCACAGCCAGGAAATTGACAGTGGTTCTGTCAAGATACAGAACATTTCCGTCACCACAAGGATCCCTTATAGCCACAGGCACTTCCCACCTGCCCCTACATCTCCTTAACTCATGACAACCACTCACCTCTTCTCCATTTCTGTGATTTTGTCATTTCAAGAATGTTATATAAATGGAATCATACATCATATAACCTTTGGGGATTGCATTTTAAACTCCGCATAATTTCCTGGAGAATCATCCCGGTTGTTGCATGTGTCTTTTTATTGCTTAGTAGTATTCTATGGTTTGGCTATACCATAGTTTAAACATTCACATGTTGAAAGACATCTGGGTTGTTTCCAGTTTTTGCCCATTGCGAATAAAGCTACTGTGAATATTCACGCATAGATTTTTATGTGAACATTTCTTTGGGATAAATGTCCAGTAGTGCATTTACTGGATCCTGTGGTAGTTACATGTTTACTTTCCTAGGAAACTGCTAAACTGTTTTCCAGAGCGGCTGTACCATCTTACGTGCTCATCAGCCGTGTATGAGTTACTCAGTTTTTCTATATCTGCACCAGTCTTTGATGTTGTTTTGTTTGTTTGTTTGTTTGTTTCAGCATTCGGATAGATACGTAATGGTATCTCATTATTGCTTTAATAGTCATTGCATTTGCCTAATGGCTGATGGTGGCAAACATCTTTCTGCTTGCCTTTTTACTATTTGTATATCTTCTAAGGTGGTGTCAATGTCTTTTGCCCATGTCCTAATTGAATGTTACTGTTGATTCTTGAGAGTTCTTTTTGCATTCTAGATACTCGTCCTTTGTCAGATATGTGGTTTGCAAATATTTTTGTCCACTCAATAGTTTGTCCTTTCCTTTTCTTATCAGGGCCTTTCACAGAACAAAAGTTTTTAATTTCGATGAAGTCTAATTTATCAATTTTTTCCTTTTATGAATTATATTTTTGGTGTCAAGTCTAAGAGCTCTTTGCCTAGCGCTAGGTCCTGAAATTTTCCTTCTATGTTTTTTTCTAAAAGTTGTATAGTTTTGTGGGGATAAACATATTGGCTCCCTGCTTTTTTTCTAATATTTCTTGGGGAGGGGCATTGGGGTGGCCGGTTATAGCCCGGTGAGGGTAGAAGTCTGGGCTCCCAACTTGACCCTTGCTGACATGGATGGGATTCAGCTGGATTAGGTTGGTCTAAAATCTTGTCTTGCTAGGCTGCCCCTTTCCTTGTCCTTTGTTTGCAGAGCAGGCTTTTGGGGGGCCTTTTTTGTCTGTGCCTATGGGCATTTTCAGTTTCTTTAGCTCCAAGCCTAGGCTGTATAAGGCAAAAAGAAAGCCCAGGGAACTCACCACCATGTCCTGAGGCCCCAACCCAGTTTGCTTTCTTCTCTACACCTTTAGGAGTCTTTTTGTATTTGTTTAATATATAAAATATCTATGGCTTCAAATTGTACTTAGTGGGAGGAATAGGGATAAGTATATGTCTCCTTCCTAGAAGCAGAAGTCATTAGTTTTGCTTTATGTTAATTGATAGTATTTCTGGCAAAGAGAAACATGTATAAATTAATGTATAAGTATAAATGTCCCAATAGAAATAAATGGTACATGTGCTATCTACCAAATTGCCTGTGTTAAATTTCTTTAGACATTAAGTTCTAAGAATCATAGGTCTCTAAAGGTTTTTAGGAAATAGATATTTATCTGATTATGCCATTTGAGTAGAACCTTCATGATATCTTCTGATATATCCCCCAAAAGTTTGTCTGTCTTTGATTATGGCTAATTGTAAAAACTTATCCCTAAACCAGGCTTTTGAGAAACTATATATAACTAATATATATAACTGTCAATCTGCCACATATATGGTTCCAGCTGGGTCTCTGTCTCTTCTGATTTACTCCCAGTGCATGTCCATCTTAGCCATGCCGGCTGTAGGTTGCTAATCATTGTCTGGCATGTTGTTGCTTATTGTGTCAGCAATTTTAATTCGTTTTCTTGATTTGCCATTATTCATGTCACGGTTACCTTTTATACACGGAGGAACTACACATTGGAAAAGTTAATACAATTCCATAGTTCTTTATCTGAAACCCTTGGGTCCAGATGTCTATCATGATTTGGAATCTTTTGGATTTTAGGAAGCAAATGAAGTACATGTACTCTGCCTTAAGATAATACCTTGTAATCACGCTCATTCGTGATTTGCAGCCAAATGTTTTCGAATATTTACACCAATCGTTATATTTAGTTCACATTCTATCACCAAATGAATTCCTCTTCCACCAACGCAGAACAAACAAACAACGTTGGGGTGGAGGACAAAGAAGAAAGAGAGAAACTCAGTGTTCCAAGCTTGTTTGGACTTTGGAATGACACGTCAAAGATTTTGAACCTGTGGAAATAGGGCCGTCAGCAAGCCGAGCTGGAGTCAGAGCCCCCATTTTCATCCCCGAACTGCCCCCTATTCAGCTGCCGAGGTGGTGCTCCTGGTCTGGATTTGCCAACTGTGATTGTTTCCAGGATGAAAACAAAAGCAGCTCTTGGTTTAATCCTGTTATATGGTGTTGATCTTAAAAATCGTTGGATTCATATTAGGATTTTGAGTTTAATCCTGTAAGGATCAGACTAACTTTCATCTTATTTTATCCTAAATCCTTCTTTAATCTTGTTAATTATGCCAGACCAATTTCCCAAGGGCCAGGGTGTGTATGTGCGTGCGTGCATAGTGTGTGTGTGTGTGTGTGTGTGTGTGTGTGTGTGTGTGTGTGTGTGTGTGTTCATATAGTTGTTTTTCCAAAGAGCTCTTTCTCTGAAAAAGATCATTTTTCTCACAAAGGGCCTTAGAGCTACATGTACTCTTCAAAGTAGCATTGGTATTGCAAGGATGATATCAGTTCTGCTTTCTTACACCTAAGATTAAAGTAGGTCTTGGCAAGGCCTCCTAAGAGGGAATCTGGTCTTGGATTTTCTGAGAAGGCAAAAGACGCCCTTCTGAAAGGGGGTTACGTGTATGTTATGTATATATATGAGTTTAGATGCTCTTAGTAAAAAATATTAGTTGAATTACTTAAAATTGAGACTCTCCTATAGTGGAACAGAATGTCAGTTCTTAACTCTCAGCCTTCACGTCAAAATTGTGCTGTCTTAGGAAAAGAAAATAATACGTTTGGTCCTGGCTATCTTTGCTTTCACTTTGTAGAATATAACTGATTTTGGACCTTGTGCTGTTTCTTTTTTTTTTCTTTTCTGTTCTGTTCTGTTCTTTTTCCTCTTCTCTTTTCTCTTTTCTTCTCTTTTTTAAGAAAATACAATTGTCGATGACTGTCCTCTCCAAGCAATCAAAATAACAGAGTCTAGCTAACCATATGTATATATTTTTTCACATTTTTTTTTTTGGTGCGGGAATTTTTGTAGTTGGATCAAAAGTTCTGCTGATTGATTCAGGAACCAGGAAACTTATACCAAATGACTTCTTTGGAGGGCCCATGTAATCACTGTTCTCCCTCTAGTTGTTGGTTGGTTGTTGCTATTTTTTGTTTGTTTTTTAACTAACAATTGGAGTATCTAATCTAGGTTCCTTAGATTGCTAGAACATGATAGTTTTATATTTTGGAGAAAAATTTCTGGCAGGCTATGTATTAATCTTTCTGTGATTATCTCACTATAATTATTCAAGGATTCCTAAATATAAAAGATATAGTAAACCATCGTATTATGAATTAAAATAAAATTGGCTTTGATATTTTATATTCATCTATTCTTTGTTTTTAAATGAAATGCGTATAGTCTTTTTATGCATGTGTTTATGAATGTTTACTTTGCATATTTATTTAAAAGGAAATTAAGAAACTTTTCTTGTAAAAAAATGAGAGATGTGTTCATTATTGGCAATACTGTAATGCTGACATTGCGATTGTGAGAACCGGAAATAAGTTGTTACCAGTATCTAATTATATAAACGGGAAAATTTTAGAGTTAAGGAACTCACTTTAGGTGATAGAGTGATTGCGTATGTGCATGCTTTGCCAGCAGCGAGGAGAGGCAACTTTGATTTCTAATCTTCTTTGGGGGAAGCTCCATATCAGGGCTGCACAGAAACACTCAGTGAAGCAGCTCCTTTATCATAAAGAGAATTTTAATTAAAAAATGTTCTTGCATCGTGAGCAGAGTAAGCGGCAGCCGGCTACACTGGGCATTTATCTCCTTCAGACCACATTACCAGTAATTGCTGCATTAAATCAAAGTCAGATGAGATTACAGGTCTGAATCGAGCAAGGGGCTGGTGCCAACCCAAGGATTCCCACACTGCTGCATTGCTGCTATCAGAACCCTGTCCCTGTTCCCAGTAGGGATGCGAGTCAGGTGGTGCCTGACAGTTCGTCTGTAAGGCACAGCATGGTGAACACAATCCAAGATGAGAGGCAGTTACACATTCAAGACCCCGTGGTCTTGCCGTTTGATTAGCTTTTTATTTTGAACGCAAGGGAATGGTTTCTCATTGTACATGGTACCTCCTGTGCACTTGCGGAGATTTGCTTTGGGATAAAAATAATTTGTGCTTTCTCTGTTCCTTTACATATCAGTATTCCCTTCTTGGTCAGGCATGGTCTTCTCACTTGATTGAGTAATTCATTCAACAGAAATATACTGGCCTACACTAGGTAAGAGTGGTCTGCTCCGCACTCCCTCCTCCCCCGCCTTTCCTCCAGCACAGTTGCATAGCTCTTTACACACTATCTGCTTCCTTTCGAGGCCTGTTATTCCTTAGGCATACATCTGGCTTCATAAATCAGATAATCCTGGATTTCCTTTAAATGCCCTTCTTAAATTATTGGAGGAGATGATGATGATGACGACGACAATGACGACAGAGGCAATGATGATGATGGCAGCTATAATTTAATATTCACTATATGGCAGGCCTATTCATATGTTGACTGATTTAATCATCATGGCAACCCAATGAGGTAGGTATTATCTTCTTTTTTCAGATGAAGGAGCTGAGGCTGAGAGATGCTAAATAACTTTTCCAAAGTTACACAGCTAGGAAGTGATGGAGCTCTGAGTTGAATCCAAGTGGTCCAGCTTCAGAACCCTGAACTCTGAATCCCTCGCTGTATTGCTCACGTGCACTAGTCAGGCATTCTGCTAGGTGTTAGGGATGCTGAGGAATGAGAGGGACTATACAGTCCCCGCCCTCCCAGAGCGGGAGAGGCTGAAATTAACAGTATGACGAGTTGCAAAGGACATGTGCAAGTGCTAAGGGGTATGTAGCAGAAACCTAACCCAGACTAACCAGAAGTAATTTTCAGAAAAACCTGCTTTTTAACTTCTGCTTACATCTCATTTGCCACCATAGCCATAATCCTCCTTTTTTATAAGGTTTTCTCCATAATGTTTTAGGGCTCGCTGGTGATTTTCCTTATCTCTCTTTACCAGTGCACCCCGCTCCCCAAAGAAAATAACTAGCCCTCCACAGACTCATTGCAGTGGGGCAGGAATTCATTTATTTTAATTTTTAACAGTTTTATTCAAGTATAATTGATATACAGTAAATTGCACGTATGTAAAGCTTATAATTTGATTGAGTTTTTACATATGTATACAGCTACGAAATCATCACCATAGCCAAGATAATATATTAATCATCTCCTTGTGCTCCTTTGTGATCCTTCCAGCTCTTCCCCTGCCCTGCATATCTCCATGCAACTAGTGATCTCCTTTCTGTCACTACAGATTAGTTCGCATTTTCTAATATTTTATAAAAATGTAATTATATAATTAATACTCTTTTTGCTTGGCTTCTTTCACCTAGCGTAATTATTTTGAGATTCATCAGTGTTATTGTATATACCGATGGTTCGTTCATTTTTATTGTTAAGTATTAGTCTGTTGTGGATAAACCATAATTTGTTCATTATTTATCTGTCGATGGACCTTTGGGTTGCTTTCAGTTTTAGGCTATGACAAAATAAAGCTGCTAGGACATGCATATGTGTATAAAGCTGCTGTGACATGTATATGTATATGACATGACATGTATATAAAGACATATATGTCTTTATATGAATACATGTTTTCTTTTGAGTAAATACTTAGAAGTGGACTGGATAAGTCATATAGGTATAATTTTAACGTTAAGAAATAGCTAAACTCTTCTTACATTTTACATTCCCACCAGCAGTATTTGAGAGACTTTCTATTCCTCCATAGCCTTGCCAACACTTGATATCGTCAGTCTTTTTAATCTTAGTCATTCTAAATACGTAGTGCTATCATTACGGCTTTAATTTCCAAGTGAATAATGACATTGAGCATCTTTTCAAGTGCTTGTTTATCATTCCTATAACTTCTTTGGTCGGGTATCCAAATCTTTTGCCCATTTTTTTAAAATTGTGTGTGTGTGTGTGTGTGTGTGTGTGTAGAGTTCTTAAGTATTCTGGATACAATTTCTTTATCAGGTATAGCCTTACAAATGTTTTCTCTCAGTTATGGCTTGTCTTTTTATTTTCGTAGTGTCTTTTATAGAGAAATTTTTAATGATGTCCATTTTATTAATTTGTTCTTTCACAGTTGCGCCTTTGGTATCAGATCTTAAAATCTTTGCCAAGTCCAGGGTTGCAAAGATTTACTCCTAGAAGTTTTATAGTTCCATATTTCATATGTTTAGGTCCGTGGTCTATTTTGAGTTAAATATTGCATATAGTATAAGGTATGGGCCTTGGTTCATTTTTAGTGCATATGGCTATCCAGTTGTTCTGATGCCATTTGTTGAAAAGACTATTTTTTCTCCACCGAATTGCCTTTGCACCTGTGGATCTATTTTTGCACTTTCTATTTTGTTCTACTGATCTATTTTTTCATTGTGACACCAATACCACACTGTCTTAAAGGGATGTGAGTATTATGGGATCTATTAGACTTCAGAAAAATGATAGCGAAGTATCACAAACCTCAGGTATAGCATTTGATTTCAGTACATGCTTAAAGAAGATAGTCATACACTTAAAAAACCTATTTTTGAGTAGTGAAATGAAGTAGATATATCATGTTCATGGGCTAGAAGACTTGAGATTCTTAGGATGTTAATTCTCCTCAAACTGATCTTTAAATTCAAGGTAATCTCAATCAAAATCCAAGGAAGATTTTTACAGATGTTAACAAACAGATTTTAAAATTCATATAGAAATGCCAGAAACCATATCTGTTAGATTTTGCAAACCTCCCCCAAATTTAATGGATTAAAACACTATTGATTATTTATCTGCTCACAATTCTGTGGGCCAGTAATTTGGGTGGTTCTTCTAGTCTGGGTTGGTTGGGCCAGGGTTTAGGACGACCTTACTTTCCTGTCTGGCAGTTGGCAAGCTGATTGGTCTGGGGGGCTTCAGCTGAAATCGCTTATGTCTATTTCACTTGGTTTCTCATCCTTCATGTTCATGGGCTATATCCTTCATGGTTCTTCACACAGTCTCAGGGTTCCGGAGAGTAGCAAGAGAGGGTAAGCCCCAGTGAACAAGTACCTTCCTGTCAGGCCTCTGCTTACACCACATTTGCTGATGTGTCAGTAGCCAGTGTAAGTTACCAGGCCAAGACCACATTCAAAGGGTGGAGGAAAGGTTCCACCTCTTGATGGAGAGGCTGTGAAGTATTGTGACCACCTTTGAAATCTACCACAGAGATATTATGAGTGAGTTGAGAAAAAAGTTTCTGTGGAGGGTAGAAGGCTCTATTATAAGAGATGATGTATGTGGAACCATGTGTAGACATGGTTTCCTAACCATCTTTACCCTTACTCTTTATGTACTACCTATCTTTCTGGATTTAAAGCAAATATCTGTTGTCCTATTATTTATGTATACGTTTACTTCCTCGTAGTACTGATTTAGAATGAAAGAATAATGACATTTTTTAACAAAAATGTCAAATTCTGGCCTCAGAGTTTGCATGCCATCTCTCTCGCTTTAAAAAGAATAATGCATTTTAGCCATCGCATGACTTAGCCATATTTCCTTTTCTATCATATGTCATGCAAAGAAGTCTTTCCATACTTACCTGTGATTTGCTGTTCTCTGGTGTGTGTAATTTAAAGCATTTGCACTGGTCTAGAAAATTCAACAATTCTCATAGTACCTTAGAACCAGTAGAACTCTCATGTGCATATTTTTTGAAGTAATCAGGAAGAGCTTCGTGGCACAGATAGCATTTAAGGTAGGCCTTTTGAAAATGGTAAGAGAACAATATGATCAAAGGCACTGAGGCAAAAACAAAAACAAAAACAAAAACAAAACCAGGATAAAAATTCACATTGATAGAGGCAATAGTGGGTAGTTGAATATATCTATAATTATTTTTGTATGTTATTGCCACTTGGAAGACAAATTTATATGTAGGCATCATGTCTATTGTTCATTCAGATCATGAACTTACCAGTTGCGCTGCCATTCTTTTACTGATATTACTAAAACAGCTCGCTCTCTCAGAATTTCTCTTGATCTCCTATTTGCTGAATTCAGTCATCTTTTCTAAATTCTCATTGCTTTTAACCTTTCTGTATTTATACTTGACATTATTATATACTCATATCTGGTATCTACTTATGAAATACTTTCCCTAGTGTAAGGAAGTAGTATTGAAGAAAAGTAACAGATGTCCTCTGTGTCCTGGCTTTTGTTATAATATAAGATCCTACTTAATCTTTTTTCCTTTGTCGCTATTTCTGCCTTCTAGAAGTGAATATTCCTTAAGGGTCTATTTTCAGCCCTTTTCCTTCCCTTTCCTTTTCCTTCCCCTCTTCCCCTTCCCCTCCTCCCTCCTCCCTCTTCCTCCTTCTCCTCTCCTCTTCTTCCTCCTCCTCCTCCTCCCTCCTTCCTTTTGAAGCACATGGTCGATGTTCAGTAAATATTGTGGAGTGGTAAGTGTGGGAAAAAATCTCAGCCACATTATGGCCTTGGCTGTTCCTCCCATACTCCTGTTGGATCTTCATTTCTAACCCTGACTTCTCTCTTCTGGGGTGCCACCTCCATCTCTGAGGCCTTATTAGACATTTCCTGTTGGTTATCCTGCTACAACTTCAAACCATTCCCTGCCTTCAGGTTGTTCCCCTTTCCATTCTTCCCCGCGGCCACCAGAATCATTTTCACAAAATGTTGTTTTTGTAGCACTTTCCCTCTCAAACAAGCTTGAAGGATACCCAGCTTGGTGTCCTAGGCCCTCTGCGATGACTCCACCCCACTTACCCTGCTTCTCTTGCCGTTGCCGCTTCTCTCCCACAGCCAGGTAGTCGGGTCATGCTGAGCACGTCCTGCATATTCTAACTGCGCATTTTGCCTGCATATGTATCACTCTTTCCTTCATTCCCTCCATCCTCATCTGTCTCAAGCATGATCTCTTTTTGAACTTCCGTGTTATCTCAGCACACAACAATCTTTGGAACCTTCTAAAGATGATTGCTGCTAAAGCCAATTTTATACCTAGAGCAGAAGTCTTTGCAATCTTTGCTAAAGCATTGTACCCCGAAGCCTACCTAGTATCTTTGAACACTCTTGGTAGGATTGTGGCAGAGGCAGAAAAGGAAAGGGAGAGAAGACAAGAATGCGAGAGTAGAAAAGAGAATTATCTCATGTATGTTCTGGTTATCCAGTCCTTGGTAAGTCTTGCAATCCCTAGAGCGGTCGGTGATGCAGATTGCACTGTAGTGTTATGGTCCATGCCCTCTGGCACAGGATCCACGTGGCAAATTGTTTCATCCTTAACAACACTTACATTTCATAAATCTCAAGGTAGTTTCTAGATGTCTCACTCTTAAATATCACTAGGTCTGTTTCTTCCTGATATCATTACATGCTATTTAACAGTCATGTTCTAGGTGTGTCAAGTGTTGATACTTATTGTCTGCGTGTCTCTGCTAATGAGATATGTAGCAATATATGGAAAAGGCCATTTTCTAAATTCATGTTTCTAATTGATCAGTTCACAAAAAAACTTTAACATTATAAAAGCACTTCTATTGTAAAGTATGTAGTTTTTCAAATGGTTTAAATTGGCATTGTCAGCAAATAACTCTGAGCTTATTATGGGGAATCAGTCTTTTTATTTCTGGAATTTTTGACTGAATATGATAGTATTTAAAATTTAAAGGAAATACCCAGTCTGTTCTGAGGTAGGGAATCACTTAGCAGTAATTTCTGAGATGAAAATGTTACAGAAACAGGTGTGTAAAAAGGCAAGAAGTACAGGGAGTTATAATTCAAATATTGAATTATTTTGCCATTTTTCTGAATGGCTAATGATTTAAACTAGACCTGGGCATGGTTTGGGCAGAATCTATGTAAGACATTAAGATTGCTTATAGTTTGTATTCTCAGTCTTAAATAAGAGTTTATAGTTAGCTACCATGTTAAGTAAAGCAAAGATGATAATATAAATTAGAGATTGAGAGAATATTACTAGTTTTTACAGTACTCGTACTCAAAGTAAAATTCATTTTGATTACCTTAAACTTATTTAAGTTTGATTCCCAAAAAGAAATTATTGGAGCAATAAGTGCTAATTTAAATGTATTAGAACAAATGAGAAGTTTAGTTCTAACATAATAAATGAAAACCAACGACCTCTCTACCATCCCACCCCCTAGGGGTGTTGGTTTTGTCTTATGTCTATGATATATGTGTATGTGTATAAATATAACATATACTATAAATAATACATAAATACTATATATGATACATAATACATATATACTATATATATGGTGTGTGTCCACCAATAAATTATATGGGTGTATACATAAATATAAATATACAATTCATAATATGTAAGATACATGAAGCTTATAAATTATATATATAACTTATTAATTGACATATAGGTATGTGCATTTACAAATATGGAATTATACTCTACACATTATTGAACAGTACATTTTTTTCCCCTTAACATATCAGTCATATATATTCACCTTGTAGGTATAGATCTATCCTCAAGAAGAATTTAAAGCTCCAGAAATTGACTAGGCCCTTATATGGAGACTACTTTCAGGTTTCAGTTGTATCAGTTGTTAACTCATGAAGTTGAAGCTTGTCAGCCGTAGTTCATAGTCACAGCCATCTGTATGAGAAGTTGCTTACAATGTTTAATTTTGTGCCGTAGCATCATTTTGCCTTTCGCTTTTACCTGTGTACTTACCTTTTCAACTATAAACTGTAAAGCCCTTGACAACAGGACTAAGTGCATTTCTCCAGTACTTAGCACAATACCTTGTGTGTAATAGATGTTTAGTAAATGGTTTTTTTAAAATTATACTGCAGCAATTTATTATTGTCCCTCATGGGTAATACACACAGACTCAGTACCAGCAGTCTGGAAATAATCTGGTACATTGCAGTGCTTCTCTAATCTCTTAGAACTGACTGAAAGTAAATGTTTAACCAAGAGAACTGTCTTATCCGTACTAAGGCCATTTCAACTCCTAAAAAACAATTTCTTCAGAACAATCCTAAAATAAATTGCAATGACCATAAAAGGAGAGAAATTACTCTGGTGGGGGGCACGGTAATACATACACTCTCACAAATGCCTCGCAGTTGTATTTAATCCTCACATTTTATTTTTACTAAACCATGTTACAATATTACTAGTTCTTCAAGATTAGGGAGCTCATAGCCCCTGAAACTAATTTAGAATTATTTATCATTTTGAACTTTTGAATGTTTGCTCCAGCTAGGGGATTTCTTAAGAATGATAGTTATAAATGGCATGTCTCTTACTGAGCATTTATTTTCACTTTTTGCTCACTCCGTGCATTATTTTCTAAGAATTACTTGGCAGTTCTCTGGTTTTAGATGGGCCTTTTAGGCGTTGAAAGCCAGCTCTTTAACCTGCGTGCTTTGTCAAACTGACTGAACACCTGTCCATGTTTGTTAGTGCTTTTAATATCTGTTATAGAAATAAGTGCACACATTTGTGTTTGTATAGAATGGTGGGGTGGGTACAGCAGCTTCCTAAAATGGAAAAAGCAACTGGCTTTTCTGAAAAGACCTTCCCACCCCCACCTTTTTGCAGGCAGCCGGAGTTAATCCTTACATGTTTGATTGGAACAGCTGAGAGAGTATCTTGCATATCTGAAGGTCTCCAGTGGACTCATGTTGCTCAGCGTTGGGGCCACCTTCCTCTTTTCTAGTGCTGATCCTGCCAGCTGTCCTAGCCTCTGTTAAAGCAGAGTGCAGGGGGTGTTAAATGATACACAAACATACAGTGTCATGAAAGGGATCCCTTTACTGCGTGTAGCAGCATGACTTCTTTTTTCTCCCATTCCTTCCCATAGCAGAAGGGTTTTATACTGTTAATCCTAACACCTGTCTCTGCCGGAGACACTGAGAAGGGTGTGTGCGTGTGTACGTGCGTGTGTGTGCGCGTGTGCGTGCGTGTGTGTGTGTGTGTGTGTGTGTGCGCGCGCACGGCCCTGCCCAAGAAGGAATAGAGAAATAAAACCAGTCCCATCTGCCTTTCCATGTCTTGGATTGGGAGTGTTCCGTCTGACGCACTTAAAGCCTGGAACATATATATCATTTTGGATTCTGGATACCTTGTGCTTCCTACCGTTTTTTGTGTGCCACTTTAAGGAGCCCGTGTTCCCTTCCCTCGCTGTCTGTCGTTCTCTGCCTATTGAATTTCTGGTGGAGTTGTCAGTAAAACTAACAGTAACAGCAAATGTCTAGTGTAGTTTTCAGGCTATAACTCAGTTGGAGCTTTTTGCTTTTTCCTGAACATTTATTTCTTCTGTGTAGTGTTGAATCTTATTGGGGTGGCAGCCTGGGCTGAACCAAGCTCCGACTTCATCATCTGAGCCAGCATACCTATCTACGTAGACTGGAAGGCAGCTAAGGATTTTTTGGTGCTACCTAGTTCCTTTGGACAGGACAGCCAGTTCAAACAAGGCAAAAGCTTAGACACTTTTTGTACTGTCTTTATCTGAAGATTTTTTCCCCCTTTGCTATGTATGGTGTATATTGTATGGATTATCAGTATCCTGTTGTCCAGGTAAGCTCAGGGTTATAACTTGTTTTCTAGATACTATTTGATTGATGTGAAGGTTTTATGGTGGGATGAAATGCTTATAAGCTTTCTGTCTTTTGGCTTGGTACCATTCAGGGTGTAGATTTCCCAAATTTTTTGCTAATTTGCTGTAACAGGAGGTTTGAGTTTTATGTAGAATCGAGGGTTGGGCAGGGGTGGTGACTTTCAACTCTAGAAGTTATGAAACTTCAGAGACATTCTCTCTGTGTAACCCCATGGAGTGTGCGCCAGGCACGTGTGTTTTAAACAACGTGGGCTTGGCATTATAAATAACAAAGCCACCACATTATAGTAAACTTTAGGCTTTGTTTTGAGTAGATGAGAAGCACAGACGGCAGTATCCAAGGGGCATTGCTGTATTTTTCAGAAAGGTAATAATATATAGTAGAGGACACTTTCCACACTCCACAGCATTGTGAAGTTTTGTGATGGGATTAGTGGCATCTTAGTTATTAACTTGTTGAAATCTAGAATCAGAAAATTTCAGGCCTTTGTCAAGCATACTCCTGAATATCTGTCTTTAAATTAGTAGCAGTATAGTGAATGAAATTAAGAATCCTGGATTCTGATCCAAGCTATAGTGTTTAACGGCCTCCATGTTCAGGCTCAAATAGCTTTGTTTTCTTTGACTTCAGTTTCCTTGTATATAAAATGAAGGTGTTGGACCAGATGATCTTTCATTTGTTATGGGGTTCTTTGAAATATTAATTATGCTGAAAGCCTAGAATAGGTAAATAAAAACAGCTAATACTATTAATTCTGAATTACAGATACTACTTGGTTTCTCAGTTTTAGTTATTTTTTGTTTTCATGGCATTTAATTATTTTTTTCTTTGGCCGTTTCTCTAATAATTAGCTCCTAAGTTTTAGGTTGGACAGAAATGCATAGGGTTAAAGGAAGTGACTAACCAATACAACTTATTAGGTATTTTGGGCCTAAAGGCTAAACCAAGCTATTTTTAATTGGCCCTGCTGGGGAAGTTCTCCAGAGTAAACAGCTCTCATTCAAGTCTTAAGCTATCAGTCAGTATTGAAGTCATATGGGAAGGGATGTGGTTATGTTTCTTGGACTAGATTCTAACCCATTGGTCTGTATGTTTTATATTGACCGTTTAATGGTTTCCATTTTTTTTTGAGCTCTTCAAATTGAGAATATAATATATTTACCATAATGAGGTTTTGATATATTTTGGGGTCTCATTTATCTATGAACTGTATCTCTACTGGCATAAAACAATAGATCAGTCTATGTGACAGCTTAGGGCTGGAAGTGTCATGAGACTAGATTAGAAGCAAAACTTCTTACAAGTAAATATTGATGTGTTTTTGAAGAGAAACATTTGTGAACAGTAAATTTCTTGAGACCCAACTAGCCAAGTGAGGGATTTGTAATAACTGTAATATAAGTAAAATTGTCCGAGGAACAAAACTGAAGAAGTAAATGTTACCAAAGAAGATGGAACTATCGGAGATAAATGAAAAATAATAAGTATAATATATAAATGACTTTTTGGGGTAGAAAATCGGCTATGCTCCCAAAATAAAAGTTGTGGGGTGGATTAAAGAGTCCCTGGTTAGAAATTATGGCATGTTGGATAAAGTCTTTTGCAGTCAGTTTTTATTCATTTATGACAAAATGAATTTTCCACCCCTAATCTTTCTGGTCATTAAGAGTTAGTACTGGTAAATGTAGTGTCCTGTACTGAAACAACGCTTTCCTGGCTTTGCTCCATTTGGTAGGTCTACTCTATCTGAAATTAAGGTAGCTTAGAAATGCAGGTAATGGGATGTTAAAATTTAAGAGTGTGCTCTGCATTCCACCACGTCAGGAAAATTAATGGGACTGAAAAAACATTTTTAAGTTGAAGGATCCAAAACTATTTTACAATCTTATTTATTAGTTCTGTTAAGGTATATTTATAAATGGGTGCATGTATAAATGGCTAATGGATGGTTATTTGCTACCCAAACTCTTATCTCAACTATGGTTATAAAATATTTTTAGCTTTTGATATGTTCTTAAACTTAGTTAAGTCAACGCCCCTCGGTACATTATATTTGTGGTTCTGTACCACTGCATTTATACAATCGGAAATTATTGAGGTGATTGAATAGTATTTCTTTTTTAATTAAAGATTTTGCATCTATTTTTAAAATGAAGTACAGTTGACCTTTGAACAATGCAAGTCTACTTACGTGAGAATTTTTTTCAGTAAATAGAGTCGGCCCTTTGTATCTGTAGGTTTTGCATCCATGGATTCAACCAACCCCTGGTGGAAAATTGTGTTTTCGCATTCCCGACTGTGGATTCCCATCCACAGATGGAAAAAAATACTGTTTTCTATCCACAGTTGTTTGAATCCTTGGAAGCAAAGGGCCTGCTGTAGAGTCAAAAGTTAAACCCCAATATGGAGGGTGGGGGTGAAAATGGTCCGTACCCCTAACCCCTGTGTTGTTCTAGGGTCAACTGTATTTCTAGAATTGCTAGTGTTGAGATAATGAAACAATATGTTATTTCCTGAACATAAGGCAATAAAATATTTTAGGTGCTTGACCTTTTATTGTTCTCATTGTTAATAAAATCATGCCTGTCTTAAGAGTATGTAATTGAAATTGTTTATTATTTATATTTTTTTGCAGACTTAAATCTGGGTCAAATCAGTTTAAAATACAGGCAGAGTAAGTAGATGGGGGTTGCTAGATATGATTTAAAAGACAGTACGTATAGTCTCCCTGCCCAGAAAAAAATCTGTTTGTGAAATTGGTCCTGAAATTATTCTTTTATATTAATCATTTACGGCCTCTGACTGAATGGTTAAAATATAACTTGTTAAGATGGCTACTGTTAAAAACAAACAAAAAAAACAACAGAAAATAAGAGTTAGCAAGGATATAGAGAAAGTTGGAACCCTTTTGCACCGTTGATGGGAATGTAAAATTGTATAGCTGCTGTGGAAAACAGTATAGTGGGTCCTCAAAAAATTAAAAATAGAATTACCATATGACCTAGCAGTTCTACTCCTGGGTATATACCTAAAAGAATTGAAAACAGGATCCTGAAGACATATTTTCATGCCCATGTTCATAGCAGCACCATTCACAATAGCCAAAAGGTAGATGAATCAACTCAAGTGTTCATCAGTGGGTAAATGGATAACCAAAATATGGTATATACATACAATGGAATATTACTCAGCCTTAAAAAAAAAAAAAAAAAGGAAATTCTGAATAGGCTGCAACGTGGAAGAACCTTGAGGATATTATCCTAAGTGACATAAGCAAGCCACAAAAAGATATCCCATATGATTTCACTTGTATGTGGTACCTAGAGTAGTCAAGATCATAGAGACAGAAAGTAGAATGGTGGTTCCCAAGGAGTCTGGGGACAAGGAGAACGGGGAGTTACTGCTTACTGGGTATAAAGTTTCAGTTTTAAAAAACGGATAAGAATTCTGGAAATGGATGGCCGTGATGGTAGCACATTATGAATATACATAATAACCACTGAACTGTATACTTCGAAATAGCTAAGATAGTAAACTTTATGTCATGTATATTTTTCCACAATAGAAAAAACTGGGTGGAGGAAGAGGGAGAATGAAACTTGTTGCAAGTTAAGGGATAATCTATTATCAGTTTTTCCTGAGGCAGTTTTACTGAACTTGTCACCCACTGAACACATTGACTGATAATCATTTCGAGGTAAATGGGGCAGTTGGGAGTGTAGCTAAGCGTCCTGATTTGAGAGTTTAGGACAGCACGGTACAGCTTAAGGATGTTAGTCATCTGGAAGATGGGAGCTGGAAAGTTACCTGTCTAAAAGATACATTTGCCTCGCCAATGCCCGGGTCTGCAGAGTGCCCTAGAGTGGATTGGCCCACAGGCTCTCTACTTCTTTGTGGCAAGATGACCTTGATATAGAGGGAGATATGTATTCTTTAATTTCTCATTTTGATAGTGCTTTTTGCGTAACTACTGTGTGCCAGACACAGATTTAGGGTTGGAGAAGACAGCAGAATCTTCACAATTTAATAATTAATAGAGACACAGCATTATTTTAGCATTGGAGAATAAGCACACTTCAGTTTCCACAGATTAGTCAGGTATTTTCTTGATAATCTAGTTATTGATAAATTTGTTTACATCCCACCCCTTTCTAATATTTGTCTAAAAACCTTTTTCTTAATATCTCACAGAATACAGAGACTCTATACGTAATTTCAGTTGTGTATATGACTCTTAATTGTCTAGAGTTTGGGATATTTTAAAGATATAAGAATATATTACGCAAGTTTAGATAATAATTTATGAAGTGATGCTTTCTAATTTCTCTGGCCTCACCTGTGTTATTTGTGGTCTTGTTCTACAGGTTTGAATTTGAGGAATAAGAAATAAATATGAAGATAATTCGGGTTTTATAAGCATATAAAGTCTAAACAGTTGATTTCAAATTCTGCTCTCACTTTATTTTCTGAAATGGGTTCTATATAAGTGAACCCTGCCTAAACTGGAGAAAAGAGTCTAGGAAATAAAAGAGTTAGCAATAATTTGGCTTCATTTATATTAAAGGGAATTTGGGGGCAAAGGATAATTAAAGTGGTATTGTGTTAGAGACGCTTCTGAGAAGGTATTTAATATCTATTAGGTGTAAAATGTTATTTACACTTAGTTGGGGTTATTGTGTGGGGGCGTGCTGTGAAGAGCTTTTGTACTAACAAGTTTTTATTATTGCAGGAAATGCCATCCCTTTAATGTTGCTTTTCACTTGGATGTCAGAGGTAGCCTGGGAAAGTATGAGTAAAACCTACCTTTTAGTGAGGGACTCTGGGATCTGCTTTTATAGCATGGCTGCTGTGCGGGTGGAAGGTAGGGAAGTTGAGTCACATCTGTGTAAAACTGTGAAGAGCGAGAACGCCTAAAGTTAAAGATTTTTAATCTGTGAGTAATGTCTAGAATCTGAACTCTTAGAATAAAGTTGAAAATAAGGCCTTCCTTCCACTCTCTCTTTTTGTACATCTTCCTTAAAGCTTCAAATTTCTAAGATACTGAAGTAAATTGATAATTTTGAAGCTATTTCCAAATACTCTTTGGGAAGGAAAGAATTGCTTTTATAATATTTTGATAACCACATAGAGACTCATTCGTAGGTACCCATATATGGGTAAATAAATGGCTAGTGATAGAAATCAAGGCATTATTGTTTGATTTTAACAAACATTTATTCATCTACTATATATTCAGACAGTGAATTTGAAGCTGGGGATGTGGTATGAAACACACAGTCCCCTCAGATTGCTCAGTCTAGTCGTAGTTACACAGAAACAGTAACCCAACAATTATGAACCGTGAGTTGGGCGCTAAAGCACGGGGTTAAGGGGTACCTATCCCAGATGTGGGAGCAGGCAGGTTGAGGAAAAGCTTTCTGAAGCAGGGGATTCCTGAAGCGAGCCTTGAAGGATGCACTAGCCAGATAGAAGGCCATATTCAAGGAAGTAAGAACATAAAACAGAAAAAAAACAAACTTGATGTCCTTGAGGAGCTTAGCTGCATGTTGTTCAGTGTCTAGGGGCAGAGAAGAGTGGGGGTGGGGGGGCGGGGGGCGGCGCAGAGCAGTGTCTGACTGGAAAGCCAAAGCCAGATTTCGTGTTAGGGCCTAAGAGTTAGGACTTTTCCCTCTTTTAGTTGCAGATTTTTATTGGAGCAGTGGCATGATGAGATCTGCATTTGGAAAGATCGCTTTGGCAGTAGTGAGAGGCTTGAATGAAGGCAGAGAGACAGTTTCCTCGTCTCTGAAAAGGAGATTGAAATATCTCGTCATGGGGTAAAATGAGCTCATATATAAGTAGTTGTCTGATAGGAAGCCACCACAGAGTAAATTCTCAAGAAATGGTAGTTATTTTACCGGTCATGAAATTTAACCGTTCACCAAGAAAACAAACATGGTAGAATGCGTACTAGAATCCAAGCTAGAAGGACTTTTACCTCCTTTGTCCATTACTGGTTTTCTTCAGCAACTAGAACAGTGCCTGGCATATAGTAGGCCCTCATACATTTGTTAAAGGAATTAGTGATTCGGTTTTGAGAATTTAATTTAGTTTTGGACTTTAAAATTAGAGAAATATGTAGAATATCTAAATGGAGTTGACCATTATTTGGCAGTTGGATTTTTTTTGATCTGTAATCCAGGAGAGATAACTGGATTAGACATAGAGATGTGGGGATCACCAAGGTAAATGGGTAGTGATCGGGGCGATGGGATGAGTTATATCACCTAGAGCAAGCATGTTCTCAGCAGTGTTGCTCTGTTTTGAGGTTTGTACCCTTTTGAGAAGCTGCTGAATCTTGTGAATCCTCCCTGCATAGAAAAGCACAGAAGAAAACAAATTTCCACTGGGGTGTCTGTGTGAGGAGCTCTGCACCTGGGGTTAAGAATCTGTGGCATGCAGTAAAGAGAGGTCTGAGTGTGGCACATCAGACATTTACAGGGCGGGCTGAGGAAGAAAAGTGAGATGGGGAAGCGAGTGAAGGTAGAAAGAGGAAAATCAGGAAAGATTGGGGTCTTTTGAAGCTGAGAATGAGCATTTCCTAAAGAGAGAGTGCCACATGCCACGTATAAGTTAAAGAAGATATAAAACGTGCACTGAATTTGGCCATCGGAGGTCTTTGGTGACTTCAGCAAGATAACTTTCCATTGAGTGTGGGGGAAAGGAAGCTGGAGTTCTGGGGATTGCATGAAACATGAGGAAGCAATGAAGAAATTGAGACAACTAGGAGAAGTTCCTTCATTTGTTTATTTAACAAATATTTATTGAGTACCTACCATACACTAGGCACTGAGCTGGAAGCCGGAGATTGATCCATGAAGGTGGATGTGGTCTCCTCCCTTAGCTGACGTTCTTACTGTGTGTATTTGCCTCCCCCCGCCCCGATAATGCCCTGAGATGAGTTTCTCCTTGGCGCACGGCTGGGCACATTAAGCCACCAGGGGACTCCAGTTGTTTTGCTGGGTCAGATCCAGGCTGTTAAGTCCAGGCTCTTCTCTCTCTCTTGGGCACCAGGGAGCAAATTGTCCTCTATAATACCAGCCCTTAAAGTCAGGGACACACTTCAAAATAGCCTTGAGTTTGTCCAGTGCTCACTATGATTCTCTTATTCACTGAGTTCATAGAAATCATTTTAATATTTATTTTTACTTTAGCCCATACTGACTCTTGTGGTAATGACTTTCATAAGCTTATTATTTGCAGTATAAAATATTGGTCCTAAATGTAGAAAAGAGGCATGAATACCAGGCCTCAGGAAACCTTTCTCCTAATCCTGGTCCTAGACTTTCTGCTCATAGGGATCTCTCATTTACCTTTTTATTTAAAAAAGTAATAATAAAATCTTTTCTTGGGGGCCTGTCGTCTTTTTATACATATGGAGGCCGTCATCACACACAAGCTTCAAGAGAGCTGAGGCTTGGTTTTCGTAAGGGTAGTGTGTGGAGGGCAGAGAGTGAGGGAGTCTGGCATCCTGGTGCTCCAGGGTTTTTTGTCCCTTTTACTGTAATGGACCAGTGGATTCAAAGAGTGGTATACAGTGATTCTCAGGTTTATTTCTTATATTAGAACTGAAAATGTAAATAATTATCATAAATATGATTTAGATTTTTCCCCAACGTACACTGGGTTGCCCCTGCTTCTAGTGAAACTCACCTGCCTCTTTTCTGCTTACTCACTTTGTCTTTTAAAACATTTGACTGGATTTTACCTCCTTCTAATTGGATTTTCATTTGCAAATTCAAAGAATACAATACGTTCTATCTTCCAGATCAGTTCTAAAAATGTTAAATAAAAACAAGCCTAGTACTGATCTGTTCCTTTTTTCATAATATTTTTTTCCTAATGTTTAAAGATCCTATTCCTTGGTACATATTTCTTTACACATTATGGATTATAGCGAAGGTATATAGATATCTGTAAAATGCCCAGAATAGTGCCTGACATTTGAGGTATTCAGTAAATATCTGTGATTGTGTCAGTTTCTCCAGGTTCTCTAGATTGTTTGGTAGTTCCTGTATTCTTTTCAGAATTGTTGAAATGATTATTAATTTGGGTGGAGCATGGTGATATTATATTGGTAATGCACTATCCAACATTATTATATACTAGATTTTTTAAAGCCTGGTTATACATTTTGCCAAACAATTCTTATGGATTCAGCAAAAAACTGTATTCTCATTATGATTTGTGATTTTTAAATTTGATTTCTTTACGCGTCTATTTTAAAAACAGGAAGCTTAATTTTGGAATTAATCTCTTCCCTTTGTGGTAATCTGTGAGAGATTACAATGTAATAAATATAGCATAACTAAAATACATAAAATCATTTAGGATCTTATTAGAGTACTAAAAAATTAGTATTTTATGAGAAATGATAATCATAAACTCATCAAACTCACATACTATTTTATTATATTTAATAATATAAAGTAAGGAGATTATAAAATTTATATTCAGAAGTGAAGACTTGTCTAAGATCACTTACTTATAAAGGACCCAGTCAGGACCTAGACCAGGACTTCCTGGACCGAATCACATCTTTGACCCTTTTTTCATTATGTCCTTTTAGTAAGAGAACTTCATAGAAACTCATATTCAATAAACATTCTCCCAAACATTCTATATCTGTAGCACACTCTAGTAGCTATTATTTATAGATATCCAGTGTATATATAAGAAGAAAGGGTTTATGTTTTTCGGTGGAGGCTAAAATACGGAAGGCTGATGAACACAAAGAGTGAATTCTCAGTTAACCAGAATTTTTAATGAGGCCGGAAGCCTTAAGCAAATCTGTATCCCCCTTAGTTTACACCTTAAGTTTCTTAAGCAGTCATTTTTGTAGATGCCTTTTTCAGAATCCCCACATATTTTACAGTAGAAAAAATAAGCACTTTAATTACCTTCCTCCTCTCCTTTAGCCCTTCGCAGTCATTAGACTGCTTTAGGACAAGCAGGTTCTTGCATATTCCCATTCCTTGAAAACCTTTCCAGTCAATGGTCTTTCAACAGCTTTTCACATTGTTCATTAAATCCACTACATCTATAAACTGTACATCAGTGGAAATGTTTTGTTAAAATTTTTGTTTCATTTCTTATTTATTATCAGATAGTCATGGTTGGAATATTTTAAATCTGTATTAACTGTGGTAAACTTCTACGAATGCTTCCAGTGCTGTATAATTAATACCACCATTGCGAATATTCACTCTTTAAAATATGCCTGCACATGGCGCCTGCCCCTCCCTCTTTCTCCCCCTCCTTCCCCCCTTTACTCACACACACACACACACACACACATACACACACACAAACACACACGTGCGCGTGCAAAGCACACCAAACTGCCATTCTCCGGTAGGCCTGTTTCTGGAGTTGGGAGATGTCAGCCTGCGGGGAGGGGGTGGGGGAGGAGGAAGAGGTGGGGCTCTACTCTGATTAATTACCTTAGGCATTCAGGGGTGGGGCTTCCTTCAGCCATCTGCCTGAGATATGGGAGGGAGCTGGAGAAAGAAGGAGGGGGAGAGACTGCCAGAGAGGAAGAGAAAAGAAAGGAAGAAACACTAGAAAGAAAAGGGAAGGAGGACGGAATAAAGGGAGATCAATTACCCACCTTTAAATAGCTGGATTGGGGGGGGGGAGGGGGGTGGTGAGAACGCTGGGGAAGGTGTGCCCCAGCACGACTGCCCTGAAGTGTTCATCATCATCTGTTCCGTTTGGTTTATGGAGAAAAAGAAAATGGTAACTCAGGTAAGATTTGTGTTTTCCTCGGTGTTTTCCTTTTCCCCGTTTGTGTGATCTAAATAAAGATACGGGGGTGGGGCACAGTAAGCAGAGTTTCAGTTATTATCATCTTCTTCGAAAAGGCCAAATTTATTGTTATCAGCTGAAAAGTCTATGTTTTGAGAGAGATGTATCCGTATCCTTCCCCCCAACCCCCGCCCCCCAGCTCCATAGCAGATTCCTGTTTCCTGTACTTTGCAGCTGTAGCTCAGGAAAGACCCTGTGGGGATTTGTCTACCTCTTTGTCTTGGTTCTGAGAAGAGGGAGGGAGAGAGAGACTGCAGAGGTAGGAAGAGATTCTTGTAGACTGCCAAAAAGAGGGGAGAGGGATTGACTTCCTTTTAAGAATTGCAGAAGAATTTGCTACGGGGAAATCTGATTCCCGATTCACTTCGGTTTCTCAGAATTGGCTATGGAATTGCAGTTTTGCTGCCTTCGTTCTAAATGGCTTATTAAAAATGAAGACTGGGAGAATATGTTTCATTTTCATGGCTTTGTTACTGGCAAAGAATGTTCTCAGGAGGAACCATAGGAGCATTCAGGTGCAGCAGAGGCAGGTAGAGCCCTCCCTGACAGATCCGAATGTATAAATGACAATCCCAGGGGCATTAAAAGGCATTTGAAGGAGAGGGAGTGGGAAATGGAAGATCTCTTCCTCCCTGTCTCTCGCTCTGGCTGTCTCTGGTTATGCCAGGCAGTATCTCATCCACATTTTAGCAAGTCATTCCTCACAAATCAAAAGGTGAATCCTGTTCCGTGGTTTCCCCTGACGGTGCTATTTTTCTCGTTGGCACCCTTCTCTGTGTGCGTTTTTACCCTTTTTGCTTTATATATAGGGTGAGAGGGAATGTGAGGCTGTGATTTATCAATGAGAGATCATTTGCGTTGTAGAACACTCATGTCCTTTAGTCTCAGACTTAGGATCGTTTTCACTCCAGGCTTGTATGCTCTGTAGGGAAATTTCATCACTGGACAGTGCTTTCCTTTTAAGGAGGTTGCCCGTTTTTTTGTATTCTCTCTTCGCTTTGCCTCTCCGAGTCACCACCGGAGGGCGAGAGAGTCGGCTAGCCATCCGGACAGAGGCACTGGTTTAGGAGCTGGAACCCTGTTCCGTTAAATGTTATATAATGCCCCGCAGTGCTGTTTGGAAGGAGGGAAAGTGTTAGGGAGATTTTCCCAGCATGACCTAGAGGAAAGGGAACTTTCAAAGAATCTGTCTTTCCAAAGTAACTCTTCACCAGACCTGAGTTTGGACATTATCAAGAAACCCCTCCCTCTTCTGGAAAGCTGAGAAACCTTTGAAATATTTTTTCTGCCACTAATTATCCCTTCATTGTCAGCCTGATTAACTCTTCTGAAATATTGCTTTACTTTTAAAAATTTCCATAAGAGAGGAGACCTATTTCTGTATTCTCTTTGTTGCTCTGGAGATGATACTTCTTAACCTTGGAGCCCTCATTCAATTTTCATTAACTGGCTATATTGGAGGGTATCAGCTCTCTTCTTTCTCAGCTATTACTGAAGGCTTTTCAACTACTTCACTTTTCATTATATGTATTTTTAAATCAGTGAAAGATTTATTTAAACTAGGACTTTTTATAATCACAGGTTTTTGTGGCCTCTTGGAACATGTCCCCTTAGTTTCCAGAGGAGCTGGTTAAGCATGTGTAAGCACAAGTTAGAATTCATATGCATATGTGCCCACTTAATGTTGTGGTCTTAATTGGTATTTAAGGAAACTATAATTTTAGGAATGAAAACGGAAGAGAAATAGAAATGAGAAGAAGAGATTTCTTGAGGCAGTCTAATAGGTAAATTAAAATCATTATGATTTTCTCAGGATGTACTGAATGCTGAAGGAAACAAGTCACTTGCTTTTGCCCGTGTAGAAGGTATAGAATATTGAATTTGTGAATTTTCAGTATTCCAGCATATTTGTTTTGGTATATACACTTCCTATGATAATGTGTACCATACATAGTAAAACCAGATGGGCCAAATCTTTACTTGTCCTGTAAAGGTTTTTGGGGGGTGGCTTTATGTTTTTTATTTTGGGGGGTATTTTTTTTGCTCTTTGTTTTTTGTTTGTTGAGCCAGATATCTATAATCCCAATATACATTAATGATCTGTCACATAAGCTTTCTGAATATAAAATGTCTACACTGCTTAAGGCTTGATTATCAAAGTTAAATGATTTATTATTGTATTTAGTGTCTTGACTAGTATATTAAGGAAGATATTTAGATAAGTTTTTACCATTTGTCACCTAGGCTTTTGGCATCTTGGATCTTAACATTTCTGTATCCTTTAGTTTCCATCACTGACTTGGTGGAAGAAGGGTGAAGGGCTTTGAGTGGATGACATTTTTATCATTAGAGCTATATCATTAGTTGCCGAGTGTGTGTGCTTTATTATATATGCTCTAGTTTTATAAGGCCTGTTTTGGGTTTAATTAGCAAATTGCTCTGTGATTTACAGTAAGTAATTAGTGCTTTGCCTTTAGAGAAAGGAAAAAAAAGGGGCAACTGGTAATTTAATCACAGAATTCTAATATGGTAGATAGACCCGCTCATGCGATCTTATTTTTTAATAGCTTTACGTTTATCTCTTGTTCATGTATGTGTTATAGAAGTAGTTCACTGAGAGACTCTCTTATTTCTGAACATGCGAATCAAGTTATTGTATCTTCTCACATCTATGAAAATAACAACGTGGAATAAAAGGATGGGAAAGAGGAAAAATCATTCTCATAATATGTGTAAAATTAGAAAAACAAAATTGTAAACGACTCCAACTCCAATTAATTTTTTCAATGTTTTACCAAACTCAAAGTCAGTCATACTATTTGATGTCCAAAGGGAAAGTATACTAGGCAGAGAGGAAAAGATTTTGCAGTATGGATGTGAAGGAAAATTTTCGTACTCTTACTATAGTGTAAGACTGCCAGTTTCTGTGGAACACAAAGCCCTCCCTTTCTTGGACAGCTCAGTGCTTTGCTGGCATTTTCTTCAAAATCTGTTTTCCATCAGGACCAAGAGGAGGGAAGGTGTTAAGAATAAGGGAGGTTGGAAAGGGGGTTGCTGTTCCTTTAAATAGTGCAGTAAGCCCATGTGGCAGCGGGCTGCTCTGGAGTGTATTCTTTTGTAATGAATCACCAGTTCCATTGTCTGCTATCTCCCCTCTTTGTAGCTGGAAGGCTGAAGTCTTTCACCTGAGCTGCTGCCAGTTTGCTCTTCTGTTCCAGGGTGATTGGGAGAAGAGGGAAGGGTATTTTATGTCTTAATTAAAGACAGATAAGAGAGCAGGTCTGTTTTGCTTTGTTTCATTTTTTTCTATCCTTTCTGATTTTGTTTTCGTTTTTGAAGTGAGTTGGAGTAGGGAATCTATTCTCTGGTTCTGCTAAGCATATCCCATTTTCTGTGAATTTTGAAAGTCCTAAGAGATGATTTGGTCTCCATTTTGTGGCATTGCTTTAAAGCGATCCCATTCGGTTGCCTGCCAGTTCCACCCAAAGCTCATCCCACCCTTCATCCACAGAGCTTCAGCCCACACTGTTTGTTTTGGCACACTTTCCACTTTCTATGGGCTGCGCAGGACTCTGGGAAGTTGGGGGTTAGGAGGAGATTGTGGGTTGGTTGGAGACTAACTTCTGTTCCTTCACAATGAACCAAAAAAAGCCTCACTTTTTCCAGAGCTTCAGTTTCTTTCTGAATTCTTCTACACTGCTCCATATCTTCAGTTATAACCATTTCCTTGCCAAGACCAGGACTGGTTCTTAAAAAATATCGCTATTCTAAAAATTACTTAGCTTTCCTGAAAAGAAGATACCCAGGATTCCATAAATGTGATTAAATCTGAGCAATTTTGACTCACTAAACGGTTTTTTCTGCCCATTTGCCCTTCTCCACCCCAAGCACACACCCTTTTTTGCCCCTTCCCTTTATTTTTTCATGAATCTTTCTCCTCAGTTTTGCAGTGGAGACTACGTAAGCTTAGAGTTTGACCACCTGCCGTGGAGGTTTGTGTTGCTCCAGAGCACATCTCCATGTTGGAAGGTGAATGCCACTCCTCGTCCCTCTCAGTGACAGGGCAGAGCTGAAAGGCCTGGTTTTGTGCCTCCAGTTTTCTGTTCTTCCCTGAAATTTTTCAGACTCATATCTATATAGATTGCCATGTGGAAACAGTCTCATCTCTCTTTTGACTTCTGGTTCACGGAGTGTTCACATTTTAACTTCTTCTCATGTAATTCCTTACCTTGGGTTATTTCTTGGACATCTCCATGTCATATTCAGACAGATCTTCACTCGGAGCCAGTCACAGTGATGACACAGCCACCTGTGCAGCCTGCCGCCTCCTTTTGCTGTACTGTTCCCCTCTGGAATCTGATTTTGTTGGTGTCCCCAGCATTCCCTTCTGGAGTCAATGCCTTGCTCTTTTTTTTTTTTTTTAACATTCCAAAACTACCGTCAAGTTGTTCTTAAACATTTCTTCACAGCCCTTCATTTGTGAAATCTAACAAACAAATGGAATGCTCCCCTGCAGTGACTGCTTGCTTTGCTGTTTTGAATGTAGCAATTCGTGATCGGGCTCCATGCTCAACTTCTTTTAAGCAGCCAGAAATACTGCAGTCTGCCATGCTTAACTGTTCCTCTCTTACTATTAGAATGATTAAATATAGGAAACCTTGGCATCAAATAATTCATTAGAGGTCATTGCCAGAGTAAATGGTTTTAAAAGCAGGTCTGACTTTGTCACTCCTTCCAGGTTCCCTTCAGGCTCTGAATACGGCCCCATGTGATCAGGGACCCTGGCTGTCTCTTCAGCCTGTCTTCCTGCTGCCCTTCTCTGCCCATATTTTGATCCAGTGACACTGGCCTGTTTGCTATTCCCTTAATATACTTGCATCCTCCTCCTCAGGGCCTTTCCTTCTGTTTTTTTCTGACCTCAAAATGTTCTTCCCTCACATACCCATATGGCTTCTCAAGGGAGAGCTCTCCTTTGACCTTCCTATCTCAACTTGAACTCTCCAGTCTATTCACTTACCACTGATTTTAGTGCTTATCATTACTCGTTATATGTTATCTGTGCCTCTTCCCCCAAAAGAATAAAAGATTTATGAGATGAGGGACCTTCGTCATCAGTCTGTTACATTCCTGGTGTCTAGAACTGTGCCTGGGATGTAGTCATAATAACAGCTAACTAGCTAATACTTGTATATGGTTGTCAGGTACTCTTTACCTACATTAACTCACTGAAGCCTCTCAACAACTCTACAATTATCCCCATAATCAAAAAAGAGGAAACCGAGGCATATAATGGTTAGGTAACTTGCCCAAGTTTATATAGCTACTAAGAGATGTGGGGATTCACATCCACGGACTGGCTTGGGAATTCATACTCTTAAGCACTGTACTCTAACGCCTCTCACAGGTATTACATAGTCAGTAAATATTTGATGAATGTGCGAATACATTCATTTAGTTGAGACTCTGATTTACTTCTGGAATTCCCATCTCTGACTTATTCAGGGCTTGGATGGGCTACTTGTAATAACACTATTGAATAAAACGAATTCAGTATTGTGATATTATAATAATAGGTAACATTACAGAGTACATATTATGCATTAGGTACTATTGTCAATTCCTAAGGCGTTATGTCATTTATTCCTTTCAGCAGCCTTATAAGTGCTATTAGTGTCCATATTGTGGAAATTAGGGAACAGGACTACAGAGAGGTCAGGTGGCTTGCCCAAGGTGATAATGTCAGGATTTAAACCTAAGGAGTTTAGCTCCAGATTCCCTGTTGTTAACTACCAAGAATAATGACCGTTGTTGAAATAACTTTTTATTTTTGCATACTTCTTTGCACCAATTTTACATACAAATCACATTTACATACATAACAATTATACTTGTATCGTATATCACTTGTCAATTACTTTTGAGGTTGGTGGTATTTTTCATGTTTTTTTCCCCATACATTAGATTTTGAGATTTGAGAGGTCAAATAATCTGGTGTCTCTGGATACAGACAGAGATAGGTTTCAAACTTGAAATCTATTTAATTCTAAATTTGCACACTCTTCCATTATACAACCAGCCTCATAAAATAAATAGTTATGTTTTGGGGTGTTAAAAAGTAGAAAAGTTTTCCAGATGGCGAGCTAAAATGTGTTTTCATTATTGTTTTCTCACTCTTCCTAGTTGTATCATCCAAAGTCACATGGAGAAGTTTAATCTCTCTTCTTCATAAAAACCAAATACTTGAAGATAATGGCTAAGTGTTTCCTTTAATCTTCCGTTCTCTCTCGGTTCATCTTATCTACTTCCTTTAATTATTCCTCATAGATCTGAAAACATATGGCTTGCAGAGTCTTTACTGTCCTAGACTAATTGCATCCATTCATAGGAATGATTTATCATTTATATCTAATTTCTTAGTAAATATCAGTTGTATTATCGAGTATCATATCTTTATTATAAGTAGTTTTTTTTTTTTACATGTTTGACTTCGCTCACTTTTCAAAGCTTATTTATCATGTATTGTCAACAATTTATAACTTTAAAAATAAGGGGATATTACCCTTAACTCTTAGGTTGAATATTGCTTTTCTGTTTCACTGTAAAGCATGCCGTCAGCTGATTGGCAACAGTCTACCTGTCTTCCAACCCCTGGGTCTTGCCCAGGTCCTTCAAAGGTTGCTGACACTGAAATTTTTATTTTTAAACTTATTTTTTAGAACTACTTTTTCGAAGATGCCGGTTGGATCAACCAATGACATATTGTCATTTGATCACTACTCTTGATATCTTGAAATTGTATCAGAAGAGTGTTGGAAAGCCAAAATTAAGAATTAGTCTTTAAAATCAGTAGCAACAATACAATATGACCATTGAGAATAGAAGTAAAACACGGCAAAAAAAATTAATGAAACCATTAAAAGTACTGTTTTAATATTTATTATAAATCTAATACCATAGAAATATTGTTATATTAGCTTACTTTGGTTTATTTGTTCTTTTTATCATGCCTCTTGAATTTTTTCAAAGGCAATCATTTTCAGAATATTAGAATAACATTTCTTTTTTAATTAATGGCTCAGGAAATAGGTATAGCTAGACTACTATTAACAAAAGGAAATACAGTTTTTACAATTGCAATTTGAAGTCATAACTGGAGATATTTAATTCATTCAGAATTACAGGGTAAAGTTCTACAACCAGAATTTAATATTTCGTATATAAAGGAATACTTAAGCAGAAAATATGGTAATGTTAATCAATAATTATATGAAATTATAAGAGTTCTTTTATATCCACAAATATAACTATTCTTTTATCTAATATTATGAGATCCCTTGTAAGAAGTTTTGAAGAGGCAAACTGAGACTTAGGTAAAGGGGATTTTGAAAGACTTGCAACCTTAGAGAAGATAACTACAAAATTTTCAGTTAATGGCTGCATGGTAAATATTTTTGGCTTCACGGGCCACGATGTCACAGCTGTTCATCCCTGCTGTTGGCATGAAAGAAGTCAGATGATGGGGGCGGCTATGTTCCAGTAAAACTTTATTTATGGACACTGAAATTTGAATTTCATGTAATTTCCAGGTACCACAAAATATTCTTCTTTTGAATCTTTTTCAACTCTTTAAATTGTAAAAACCAATTTTAGCTTTCAGGTGTATAAAAAAGCAGGTGGTGGGCCAGCTCTGGATCAGAGCCAGACTGCCAAGCTCTGACTTGGAGGGATTTAGGTCCTCCCTGCTTTCTTAGCATAGGGAAGGTTTTCCCGTATAGCTTGATGATAGGACACAATCTTGACAGTTCAACTGGATCCCCGTGCGACCTTGGATCAGCGTGAAACCCCTGACCTCTCTCATTTTCTCCCACAGAAAACAGGAAGATTCTTCCCCTTCTCTCACTTCCTTTCTCCTTCCACCCCACTCCGCAATCTGGACTATTTGCAGTTCCTTAAATATTCCATATTTTATACCTTCCTGCTTTTCATATTTTTGTATATATTATTTTTCGTAGATTACTATTTGGGGCCAGAATAGCTCTTTTCCCCACATGAATAATTTCTTGCCTCTTAAAGGTGCAGCTTAAATGCATGTTAATATATAGAATGGGTCCGCTTTTGAAATGCAAAACAGAGTTAAATTGAGTAATTACACACCCCAGTGCTTATTACTTAAATCAGTTAATACTTAAAATACAAAGTCCTTTTAAAAATGGACGTTTTATTTGGCTAGAAGAAAGGATTTTGGAGTAAATAGCTATTTGGGGAACATACAAATCTCTTATAGATGTTCCAGTGGAAGGCTGTGTATGTCCAGAAGATAGCATGCAGGTAAGTGGCATGGGAGCTCTAGCCTCTTGTGGAGTCAGGAAAGAGAGAAGAGCATGACCCCCTACAAATGTGGAAAAGTGACAATGAAATTTTAGGGTTCGGCAAATCGTAGTAAGTATACCAAACGTGGTATAACTAGTACAGCCACCTTCCTCTCTCCTTTTCCTTCCAGTCAAGATGACCAAGAGTTAGAGTCTCTGCACACGACTTTTGAAAAGTTGTCAACACACTTATATATTACACCATAATCATTCCATGTCATTTTCAATGCTCACCGTTCATTGTTTTTTCAGTCTTTTTTTCCTCTCTGTATTTCCTTTTGGATAGTTTCTCTTTCAGTGTTATCAAGTGTGCCGATCTTTTCTTCTGCAATGTCTAATCTGCCATTAATCCAATCCAATGTGGTTTTTTAAAAATCTCAGATAAAGTTTTCATCTCTAGAATTTCGATATGAATCTTTATTCTAGCTCCCATGTGTCAGTTTTTCTTTTACATACGATTTTTCTTGAACACATGTAATACAGGTGTTTTAATGTCCTTGAAATTAATTGTTTTTTTTTACCTTTATGGATTGTATTTTCCTGCTTCTTTGCGTACCCTACGATTTTTGACTGGATGCCAGACATTGTGAATTTTACCTTGTAGGATGTCATATATAGATATATTTTCTTGAGCTGATTTTCGCAGAAATAGTTTGATCCTTCCAGATCTCATTTTTCAGTTTTGTTAGATACCCCAGGGCTCTTTTTAGTCTCAGGTTAATTTTTCCCCACTATTGAGACCAGACTTGTTAGTACCCTAACTGATGCCCAGGTTATCAGATTTTCCACTCTCGTTGTTGGAAATAGGCTCTGTTCCTGGCACTGGGTGAGCTCTTGACATTATTCCCTCCAGCTCTGTCAGTTGGTCCTTTCTCCAGCCTCAGGTAGTTCTTCACGGACATGCGGTGACCATTCCATAACTGAAGGGGAATCGTCTGTAGATCTTCCGAGTTCTCTGTCAGTGCAGCTGTCTCTTCTGCAGTTCTCTTCCCTGTGAACTGCAGTCGTCTTGGCTTCTCTAGACTCCTCAGCTCATGGAGACCACCAGGCTCTGCCTGCTTCCCTCTCTCTATGTCACTGCCTGGAAACTTTCTCCACTCAGTCAGCTGGGGCAGTTATAAAGCTCATCCTAGGTGTTTTGTGTCTCAGAGATCACTGTCCTTTGTCTGCTGTACAGTGTCTTGAGTACTGTTTCATGTATTTTGTTCTGACTTTTAGTGTTCGAAATGGCAAGATAAATATGATTACTCCATCTTGATTGGAAACAAAAGTGAGACCACTTATTTGTAAATGAAAATTAAATGATATATCATTTAATATAGGCCTACTTTATGAATGAAAAATCAGTCGATCAGTAATTTCAAGGAGGAGAATGTATAAGATGCATAAATAATTAAAATACAAGGTGGAATATGATAAATTCCATGAATATGGTGTCAATAAAGTACCATTAGAAGTTCAAATGAGGAAAGAATTCGTTTGGGAAGTTTGGCTGAGGTTTCGGCATGTATTACTTTGTGTGTGAGTTATGCAAGACATTATTTGAATCTAGAACCAAATTCTTGAGTACTGAATGAGATTCGGTGGTAGAATAGTTTACGAGAGTGTTTAGAACTAATCAGATCAAAGGTAAAAATAGTTCTTTAGCAAAAACATGTGGACAAGTTCACAGGAAAAATAGGATTTCCACGGTTTGGGTTCGGGTTCTTGTTGGTTGTTTAGGATTTCCATGTCTTTGTAGTTCAGCATAATTTGTGATCTGTTGTGGAAAAGGAGAAAGATCTTTTTCTCCTATGAATTACCTGTCATTGCAATTCTAGGGAATAAGGAAGGAGAAAAATCAAAGTACTGTTTGTTCACATAAACACTGTAGAAGGTAGGGGCACTTTGGACTGTGAAAATGATGATCATTGAAAAAATATTAAAGAATGTGGATGCTACTGTTTAGAGATTTCTTAACTTCAGTTAAGTGGTTGCCTGACTTTCATTTCCTAGCATAGCAACTGGGACCAAAAGTTCATCCACTATGTGCTTTAATCTTTTCTCTCTTGAGGAACCAGGAGACATTTTTGAGAAACTGGGAATGTATTGTTTGGCTTAATTGCACTTTAGCCTATGTTTTACATAAAGCCTTTAGTAAGAAGAATATGATCCCCCCCGCACCCCCTGTGTTTGTATTAATATGACTTTATATAAAAAAGAACATGAACTTTAAGGGTATAACTTAGCAGATAGGTCTTATATTGTGGAATACACACACACATTTGCACTTTTTCCTTCACAATGATTATTATCTCTACCACTTTTTTTCAAAAGCCAGAAGCAAAGAATTTTGTATACATTATCTCAGTTAATTCTTATAGATAACACATTAGGTAGCTATCCTTCTTCTCATTTTACAGATAAAAAAATTTTTGAGGTATTGAGATGTTAAGTGACTTGTCCAGAGTCACACAACTGTGTATGACAAAGCCTAGGTTTGAACCCATGTTTATCTTATTCCCAAGTTCATGCTGTTTCTACCCCCTTTTGAGGAGATAGCCAGTACATTAAGTATAAAATGAAGAATACAAGGTCATAATATTTATTTAACTTTTATTTTGCATAAGAAAAATCTCTATAATTCACTGTAGCCAATACTTTGAGAAATGTCTGCTAATTTTCCTGGAGCCTTAGGTTCCTCTGGGATAAGTGCAGAATTGATCAATTTGGCTATTCTATACACAACTTTAGTTTCCTGAAATTTTATCTCAGCACAGAGGTTTTATAGTTTGATGGTTAGTATTTCATGTGGGAACATTTGTTCAGGGTAAGAGGGAAATAAAGTATTGACTGTTTTAGAGTAGCTCTTAGCCACTTTTGAGAGGGGAATAGATAAACAACTTAATGGCACTTTGTTGATTGACTGTTACAGAAGAAAATGCTCTTTCACATGGTAATATACCTAATGTTTCTTTTTGTTTATTTGTTCTACTGTATGCTGCCCCTTTGGTAAGGCCTCTAAATCAGCGGTCCCCAACCTTTTTGGCCCTGTGCACCATGACCGGTGCTCCTGTGAGAATCTAATGCCTGATGATCTGAGGTGGAGCTGAGGCGGTGATGCTAGCGCTGGGGAGCAGCTGCAAATACAGATGATGAAGCTTCCTGGCTCCCCTGCCCGCCATTCACCTCCTCCTGCGTGACGCAGTTCCTGACAGGTCTGCAGCCAGGAGGTTGGGGACCCCTGCTCTTGATCACAGAAGCACAGATTCTTAGAGCTAGAGTAACTTTTATTTTACAAATTAGGATACACATCCAGAGAGGTGGGGCAGTTGTCCAAGGTCATATGGCAAGGTAATGGCAGAACTGGAACTAGAATTCATTTTCTTATAGTCTCTGTCTAGTGTTCTTTCTACCTTAAGAACATCTGCCCAAGAAGTTCAGACTTTTAACAAAAGATGTTTTATAGAGACTAAAATATCAAGTTTATATGCTCCTTATTACTGAAAGGGAACATCTTAAAATAAGTAAAAATCATGTATCTTGGGCATTCTTTGCTGGAAAATTCTTCTCAAATATGAAGCTAATCTAATTGATGTGTTAAAGATAATAATGAAGTTTGAGGTATGGAAGATTATAAGTGGGCAGAAAAACAGAATGTCTTTTGATTTTTTTTTTTTTAAGTATGCTTGAAGATATTTTGTTTCTGTTTGTTTTATGAGCATTTAACTTGACATGGAAAGATTGGCAATGTGGAGTGAAATCCAGGAATGCTTCGTTACTAAGCAACCATTAAAGTATTGTCAGCTTCTTTTTGGTGCCTTAGGGACTGATTTTAGATCTCAGTTCTCAGTTTTCTGCATGCCACCTCTCTTAAGATGGATATCTTCCCTCCCTCTGAGGCAGGTTTTCCTGTTCGGTAATAATAACAGCTTATTTATGATAGCATTTTGATGGCTTCTTCCAACATAGGACTCTAATTTTTTTGTTTAGGTTTGTCACATTATGATAAAAGATTAAATATTGTAGTCACTAGTTTGTGTTTCATTGCCATTCCTGACTGAAGAGTCACAGTCCATGGCATGACTTATTGACTCGTGTTAGGGATCAGTGGGGTAACGAGAAATGTTTTCCTCCCCTGAGACTGTGGTCCGACCTGGGCCACCGTTGCATTCGGAAAGAAGGCAGAAGGTGAAGAGTTAGGCATTCTAGTGGGTAAATACTTGATTTTTGTTTTGTTTTATTTTCTGAGAGTGATTAAACCCTTGAAAGTCTTTTGTATTTGTCAGGACTTAGAACATCTAACACAGTGCTGGATGTACTTGTAGTTGGCATTTAGACTATGATTTACAGTACACATTTAGTTCTGATACTTCTCTGGATTGCTTTGCTTCCTATAATCAAAATATATCGGATTTATTATAGCATCAAGTACAGGGCCGTTTCACGAATTGTAGTAAACTTTACATTTTCCTGTAAGCTTCTCTGATTTGCTTTTACTACATCTTAATGTTGTTAAAGGATTATTTTAAAAGAAACAGAAGTTCATTAACTCATGTCCTTTCTCATATTTAAAAAGGAACCTGGACTTCTGGAGTTTAACTATGGTTGAAATCTTTTATGGAAGATAAATCACGACTTCTGGGTCAAAATCATGGATACTTTCACTTGTATAAGACCCACTGAAATAACAATACAAAAGTACAAAAAGAAATAAACCCGTAACAGCAGATAGAAAAGGGTGAGGGATGATATTACTAATAAAAAAGAGAGTTCAATAAATTTCTAGAAAAGTTAAAGCAAATGGGAACCAATTGCTGAACGAAATGGAGGAGAAGGGAAAGCCTGATGATTCGTAGAAGGGGACTGCCAATGGCCTGGAAACCGCTCTGCCCAGCAGGAACCCCAAGGACGCTCCGAGGGCGGGAGTGAAGATGGGATGGAAAGCAGGGATTCTGTGTGCATTACGTAGGAGATAACGCAGCTTTTGAACCCCTGCCCAATGGAAATCGCAAGCATTTAATGTGCTACTTCCTTTCTCCAGCATTGAAAAAGGAAAAACAAAAACCCCAGTTTGTTTGACTCCAAAGAATTCAGAACATTTGGGGAAATTTAATTCTTTTTGTATTAGATATTGGCCCCTTTTCTTTAGTCTTGATATTTGGGGGATATGAGAGGAGGCCATTCCGTACTTTCCTAGCAGCTTACATTCAAATGAAGCTTGCCAGTAGCCAAGCTTTTCCTTATCTCATACTGAGTTCCCAGATAGGCTTTTAATTCCAGGGAGAGACCTAGTTAGAAAACAGATTTACTTCTACAATAGCAGAAAAAACCCACACCAGATAACCCAGTCTTTATACCTGGGTCACCTGTGCGCGAGGATCATTAGTCATGTGAGAGGAACTTTCAGCATGAAAGGGACCAGAGGAAACAAAAAGAAAACTTGACCCTAGGGGAAACAGATAATCCAGGGAACAGAGGAGAATTTAAAGAAGCGTTCTAATATAGTGAGATTCAAGATAATGCATTCATAGAATTAGTACTGGGTATAATGAAAAGGCAACAGTCTGAGAATGCAAAAATGAGAAGGTTAGAGATTAAGAATGATTGTCAAAAGAAAACATGCCAAAGAAGGATAGAAAATCGAGTTGAAGATATCACCCAAAATGTAGAGCTTTAAGTCGTGAAGATGGAAAATACAAGAGATAAGACGCAGATGATTTCCTTAGCCCACGTCCCCTAGAAAACAGAGCCTGAGACAAAATCTCACCTGCTGATACTTGTTGGGGAGTACAATCTGAAGAAAAGGAGTAAAAGCAAGGAAGAGAGGCTGGCCAGAGCTTTGTGACAGGCGATGCTGACTGACTGCTGTCAGTAGAAGTCTTCAGAGAGGTTGTATAGAATTACTGCTGCTCTGACCAGTCCATCCAAAGAGAGTGTGGCCAGGCGTTTTATCTTCTGGTTTCCTTTTATCTCATGCTCCTCCCGTTTTGGTCAAAGATTACCATACAAACAATGCACCTGACCGCTTCAGTGGCTTGCTTGAGCTTGAGCGGGGCGCGGGGGAGGCGGGAGGCCAGGTCCTACACTCTGTGTACACAGATCTGCAGAGTGACATGTCATCTAAGCCTGGAAAGGTGAGAAGAGTCAGTAACTTCTAATGGTAGCCTCTGGCCTTTTAAGAAACTATTAAAAGAAGGTCACTCCCAAGACCGCCGACTAAGAGAAGGGTAGGGGACTGCTGATTTTATCATAAGCTCTTCTTTTCCCATTTGGTTTGCTGTCATTTATATACCTGTATTTGATAAAATAAAAAATTAAGTTTAAAAAGAGAAAATAAGTTATCCAAAACACCCTAGAAATAAATATCAAAGGTCTCTTAGAATGCATTTGTACAAAAAAAAAAATGAACTTCAAAAATTGAAAGAAAATTTAATTAGTAGTTTACATCGGGATAATTTTTTTTAAGAAAACTGTTCTCTGTTCCCACCCGTTCTTGCCTCACTCCCCAGTATCATACAGTCCCTGGAGTGTTCTTCTCTTCCCCCATGCCCATCGCCAGGCTCTGCTAATTCTCCCTTTGGATTGTCTCTGGCACTTATCCCCTAGTCCACTTCCTCTGCCTCTTGAAGTTCATAGTCATCAAGTCCTTTCAGAGTCTGTAGTATCCTTCGAACAGATCTCTTTGTCTTCCCTTCGTCTCACTTTTGTTTTCCCCATGCTGAGTTTTTCTCTCTTCCTGTACTAGACTTGTTTATAACTTTTAAAAATAATAACAAAATTCCGTAGATATATATTTATATTCTCTACTAGGTCGTACATATTTCTTTCTTTTTCTTTCTTTCTTTCTTTTTCATTTAACAGATACTTTTTGGGTGCTTTTAAGGCAGTCACTGGGGTTACAAAGATGAATTAGACCTGCACAATTGCCGGCCCTCAGAGAGTCCATGTTCTGCAGAGCAACGGATGTATAAACAAATAATTGTAATAGAATAGAAGTGCTATACTGGAGTATTAGGTGAGTATGTATGAGTTAGCCAGATGGGTAGGAAGGAGAAAGGCTTTCTAAGCGGAAAGAATAGATGCAAAAAGCTGGAGGGTGAAGCAGCACAAGGGGTCTTCCAGGATTTGATACGCGTGAGAGTACCACCTGGGCCAAGCCACTGTCGTCTCTCGGTTGGGTTATTATGATAGCCTCCTGGCTGGTCTACCTTTTTCTGCCTTTGCTGAGTGATTCATTGAAAAACCTAAATCTGACCACGGCTCTTCTCTGCTGGGAACTCACTGGAGACTAAAAGCCAAATCCCCGCAGGAGCCTTAAGCTTTACAAGACATCATTCTTTCCCCATTGCCACCTTCTCCACCTCCTGCTGCTCTGTTCCTTGCTTGTTCCACTTCAATCACACGGGCCACCTTGTTCCTGGAATAAGCTGAGCATGTTTTCACATCCGAGGCTCTGCATTTGGATTCTCTTTGTGTGGCGTGCTCTTCCCTCAGGTAGACCCATGGCTTGCTCCCTAAGTTTCTTTAGGCTCAAATGTCACCTTCCGTGACCACTCTCTACGAAATAGCGGTCAGCGGTCCTCTATCCCTCCGACCGCTGTACTTGCGTATCCTTTCTTTCTTTCTTTCTTTTTCTCCATAGCACACCGTCTGTTTCTTGTTTTGCTTGCCTGTTTAGTATTTGTCTCTTCCTACTAGAATACAAACTCCGTAAGGGCAGGAACTTTGTCTTTTTAATCACTGTTGTTTCCCCAGCATCTAGAACAGTGTCTAATACGTGATAAGTACTCAATAAATATTCAGTGACAAGAATTAAAGCTGAATAGATGAAAGAAGCAAAGGGCATGACTTCCATTCACAGGCGTTTGGGCTTGAGACTGTAGGCAGTGAGGAGACTAGGATTTTAAGAGAATTAGCAATATTTAGATTTATTTTAGAAAGATCATTCTAGCAACTCCTTGGAAAGTCGATTAGGTTGAAGTTAAGTTAGAAGAAAGGGGAACTATTAAAAAAAAACAAGAATACTCGAGATAGCCTGGGCGAGAGTTGGTGAAAGCAGAGACTCATCTTTTTCCGTTTCCCACAGTACATAATGTGGACTCTCCCATGTAGACTTTCAGTTAATGTATGTAGTAATAGAACTGTAATAACTCCTTTTCTGTGATAAATATTTATGAATGATTATGCTGTGATAAGCTTTCTGCAGAGTTCTTAAAGCTATTAAGAAAAAGGTTTCTGTCTTTTTTACAGACTTTCAACTTTAAAAGCAGATATTCAACTACCTGGCTAATTCAGTTTAGCAAGCATTTTTCTAAAGATCGGTTTCTATGTGCTTATCATTTGGTGAGCAAGTGTATAATTCAGTCCCTGATCTGCTTAGGAGCTTTGTTTGTGGAAAGAATAGAGGAAATGTAAACCGTCATGTAACTGTGGTTCCAGACAAAATGCAGTTTTGTTCTGGGATGGGTATATGGAAACATTTCGTCTGTTACTATTGTATATCATATGAATCATTTATTTTTAAGATATGGACTTTTAATAGACATCTAATGCAAAATCTATGAAGAATACTTAAAACGATTTTATGATTCAAGAGACACTACAAAATCTTGCTAACGTTTTATTCTGAAACTACGTTATGGCTATATTCATAGATATTCCAGTTTAACATATAGAAAATGCAAACTTAATTGTCTATGAAGATAAAGAATAAATTAATTTAAATCATAGTGAAAAGTTTAAGAAAAAAGAGTAATCACGCATTGTAAAATCAACAATTACATTGAATAGAACAGGCAACCAGTCATTTACGGTGTGGGGGGCCTTCCATTTCCAAGGAAGCAAGTAGCTGACCCAGAGTATCTCCCATCTCTTGTTGCCAGTAGAAGGCGTGATTCAGGGATGTTTGAGGTTCTAAATACTGCTTTAAGGAGATACAGAAGAAAGAGCTTTTAAGAGGTTGGCGACATTAAGACTATTACAGGGTTTGTCATTTTAAACCTAATAGACTATTGGTTTGAATGACTTTGTTCTGAAATATTTATTTTTCTGTTTAAATATTCATTGCTTTGAGATGGCAGAACTCAGCCTCAGGGGAGAGTTTGGGCTGGCTTTTCTCCATGAGTAATTTGAAAGAGGGGTGGGTGGGTGTGTGTGTTGAAGACAAGTGATTGGCTGGCGAGTTTGTAGTGTTGTTGGCCAAACCTATACCTGTTCTTAGACTTGCATATGCCAGATGCTATAATTCATTTTTATTCTAAGCATGAAGTTAAAGTATATTGTATTTCCTGATTTATTTATCATGTTTGTAAGGGCACTTAGTTCTCCTGCACTGCATCTCCCCATCATGTGGCTGTTGCACACTCAGACTTTGGGTCCTGGTCCTTCAGTTAGGCTTGCATTGCACTAGGTTTGCATTTTTGAAAAAAACTTGGCGTTTATTTTCATCCGTGGGTTCCATATAAGAGGGCAGTCCTCCACTTTCAGGTAAGTTACATTTGTGGTCCCTGGTACTTGCCTTTCATAACCTATTTCCTCTCTAATCTCTGCCCTTCTTCTAGGGGTGTAGATATTTCAGAGCATTTTCTGGAGGCATCTGCTGTCACCATGATTCTCTCCCACTCTGCTCAGCCAAAAGCCTCTAAAGCAGTCTTTCTCAGGGTGATACCCAAGCCACTTGCCTGTACCCAGAGTGCAGGACCCTGCTCTAACTCACTGAATCATAGTCTGTTGGGAAAAGATCTTGATTTAAAAATAAAAAAAGTTCTCAGAGTGCACAATAAAATGAGACTCTGCTCTCAAGGAACCAGGTAAAAGATGAGTGTGGGTCTGGGGGTGCTGGGTGTAGTGGCCGTGGGTCCATACCACATGGGGTTGGTGGTCTTCTTGAGACCGCAGCAGGATTAGATATGTTCCTAGACTCCTTTCGTGGAATCAGACAATACTTTTCCTTAAAATGATATTTCAATTGGTGATTTGGCTTTTTAGTACTATATTCATTATCATATAATTAGATCTGTTTTTGTGAGCTTCCTTAGGATCCCAGCCATCAACCTAAGTTACAAACAGCCAAACAAAAAATAAACTGTTGGAATCTACGGCCAGGCCACCCTGAACAAGCCCCATCCTGTCTGATCTCAGAAGCTAAGCAGGGTCGGGCCTGGTTAGTACTTGGATGGGAGACCACCTAGAAGACCAGGTGCTGTAGGCGTAAAAAAAGATAAGAAATAAGGGATTGTAAACTGACAAGGTCCTTGCAATCTGTGAGGTCAACCAAGGCTTGCCTCGCCTAAAAAAAAAGTGGGTGGCGGTGGGGAGATGAACCTTTGGAATTCAGCCTGAACATACAAACTGGCGACTGCAAGGAAACTTCATGTATAGGTTTTTCCTCCCAATTTCTAATGTACCTACAGATTGTCTGACATCTTATGGCTCTGGATATAATTTATGTTCACTGTGAAAGAGAAAATATATTTATCTAGTTTACTTTTGCTGCTATTAAATTTAAGTATATTGGTAAATTGAGAATCTAGAATAAATTTCACTTTCTGTCTAGTATCATTTTACTTTGTACATGTTTATCTATTTTACTTCTCTGGGTTTTCTTCTTGGTCTGTCATTCTTCTAAATAGTTTTTTAAAATACTTTAATTGATTCTAAATAATCTTAAATCCACTGTTCCGTCCTTATCTTTCTATGATAAAAGTTATTATAGCACTTTTTTTCCCTTTGGTCACAGATATCTGGGCAGAAGTCACTGCTTTTTAGCACAAGAGCTGTGAAGATTGAGAGGCCTTTCCTTAGGCCCTCGCCACTGAAAGCTTTTTGTAAATTCTGAAAAAAACAGGCAGAGTATGGAATTTGAGCCTATCTGAGCAAATCTCAAGGGATAAAAATGATATAATTTAGTAAGTGCTTAAATACAAAAATATTTCCTTTCTGTTTCAAAAAAATGGAGAATTAATTTCCATTTATCTACAGCATTAGGAAAATGACGGGTGAAATTGGCAGTTGGTGATGAACTGGTAAGAAGATGCTCTACCTGAATAGCAAAGTGATTCTTTTTATGATGGTGCAAATAAAGTTAATATTGATCTCTTTCTATTGGTGATTCATTCTGACCATAGATATAATATGGGAAGTGGGAAACTTTTAAGATAGGATTTGCAGCCTTTTAACTAGAAACAGCACAGTAGCTGATTAGATATAAAAGTGAGATGCAGGATTACCAAACCAAAAAAAATTGAATGATAAGGAAAAATAAAAGGGAAGATAAACAAATAAAAACACCCTTCTCTCTCCAAGATTATATAGATTTTAATTCCTCTGGAAAAATGAAGAGTGTTACATTTGGGGCCATTCTATGTTCCCTTATAGTATTTTATGCTTAGCTTTATTTGTAGCTAATAACAACATTGATGTAATTATTAGTTGGTGTGCCTTGCTCACCTTTTAAATTTGATCCTACAAAAGCAAAGTCATATTTGTTGCCCTGTGTCTCCTTCCCTCCTACAACCAGCATGTTGTAAATGCTTAAATGTCAGTAAATAATTGATTCAAATAATACTCAGAAAAATTAAGTAGGAACAGAGGCTGTGTGCTTGAGAAACAATAACAAAACAGGCTCATATACTTCAAGTAGTATGACTTGTAAATAATGAGAAAACTTTTCTTTAAAGAGTGAATAAAGGTGAGTTCATAAGTCCTGAAAAGTGACTCTGCAACTATAATAAATCTTGAAAAGTCATCTTGGTCTGCCCGTTCCCTGTAACTGGTTGGTTGCCAGATTCTTTAAATTCCACGCACAACATCCCTTGATTCCATTTTCTTTGCCCAGCTACACTCGTTTAAGCCCAGGTGTCTTCTCCACTCGTTCCAAAGCCTCCTTTTTCTGACTCCTGATTGCCCCCCACTGGTGTATCCCACGTGCTATTAACATTGCATAAGCTGTGATTCGGTTATTCCCCTATTTTGATTTTGCTTCTTTATCACCAAGAAATAGTAGTTAAATTCATCAATATCTAACTGATTTGGATATTAGGATACTCAATATAGAGAGCAAAATATCATAAAGGATAAAGGAGAGGTTTCAAGTGAGTCTGGTTGGCTGGGGAAAATGGTTAACTCAATCAGCAGAAATATGGAAAAGGTTAAAAAATTACTTTTTAGACATAACAATTTGTAATGTTAGTGGGACACCGAGGGTGGAAGGGTTCAGTTCGAGCTGGAAATAAGCACCTAGAAGAACTGGGAGGAAAGAAACCTAATTTAGTAGAGTGACTGGCACCGTGTTAATGCGTTTGACTTGCTCTCAGTTCTCACAACATCCATATGATGTAAACAGTCCATTTTGCAGATGGAAAAACAGGCTAGAAAGGGTTAAGTAATTCATCCATATCTGGCGAGAGGTACAGTTGAGACTTAAAGTCAGGTCTGCCTTTCAGGCTCATGCTCTTTTTTTACTCTGCCTCCCATGAAGGTTTGGGAGAAAGGACATGCATAGACCTAAAAAATATTTGGGAGTCACTCAGGTAGGTAATGGTTGAAGCTCTGAGATTGCTGTGGGAGAGGGAATAGACCAATAAAAGGATTGATACTTGGTCCTTGGGTTATACCTTTTTTCTGTTAGATGAGACTTTACTGTGATAATATCCTTGAATTTAGAATGAAAACATTTAGCATATTTCACATTGTATACCAAAAGACCATATATGATAATGTATCTGTTGCCTCTGTTACTACACATAATTTAAAGGAAAAAGACACCTGTGGCTGTCCTCATACTGTAACAGCAGAGTGTCTCTCATTAGTTGCAACAGAGACTGTATGGCCTGCAAGGCCTAAAATACCACTATCTGGCCCTTTACAAAAAGAGTGCTGACCCCTGCTTTCTACCATACTTCCTTTCTAGGAATAGCATCACGGACCAAGGGATTATTTGACTTGATCCTTGATGGCCAGCTAAGTTTTTCATTATACATGAGTATTCTTGGTAGGGGATGCAGCATGAGGAATGACATTGATCCCTGCTGTGACAGCCTGGCTGTGATTTGGGAATAGTGAATAGTCTAGATTCACTGTGATACAGAATTAGAGTTAGGGGTTGTATATGATAGGACCAGTGGGGAAGGGGAAATGATAAAAGACCCCACTGGAGATGCCACGTAGAGTAAGTGGCCTTAGAATTGGCTTGGATTTGGATTTGAGTCTGCTCATGCCAGTTATTAGCTTGATTGCTTTTGATAAGATACTTAACCTTTTAAAATGTCAGTTCCCTTATCTGTAAAAAGACGAATGAGAATACCTACTTTATAGGGTTGTGAGAATTTAATGAATGAATGCATATAAAGTGTTAGTGTATTGCTAGATATATAATAAGCTGCTAATACAGGTAAGGGAGGGGGTCTAGAGGCGTCGAGAATGTATTTAGTAGGCAGTAGTGAACCTTTGTGACACCAAGTTGGTACTCATACAGATTACTCTGAATTGTTTTTGCATAATTCCAGTAACCTCCCTAATGTGACTGTAAACTCCTGAGAGGCATATTTCTTTTTTTATGATGTCTTCAGTGCCTACGACAGTTGTAGAGCCATAGTAGGTATTTGGTTGATAATTCATTTTCTCAGATGAGATATCCTTAAGCTGCTTATTAGCCAGTGCTATTAAAAACAAAACATTTTCATACCAAGTACAGAGGTAAATTCTTGCCTAGAAATAATCATATAAACAGTCATGTCATCGTTTTTCTGGGAGCTATAGTACTTCTCTTCTAAACTTATAACTCTGGAATATGGCCTGGAAATTTAACAGAAATCAACAACCATTTAACATTTTTTGATAATAATAAATACTTAGGGAAATTTTCAGACATCGCAGAGTATATGAGATAAAATATGAAATCACTCCTATCCCAATTTCATTCTCTTAGTACATCAATATAATGGTTTTTGTTTAACAAAACTAAAAAGGCATTCCTATAAATAACAAAATAATCTGCCAGGCGTTTCTTCTTGAACTCCTACCAGAGGCTTACGTTTCCCCTCTTTTTGGGAAGCAGTTCGGCCTCAGCCCGTCTTGCATCTCTTTGAAACGTGTAAGCGCCAAGGCTACAAGTGGATCCTATAGAATGTTTTTATCTTTCTTCCCCTATCTCCCACTGCTAATTGTGTTTATTCAGGTGACTGAGCCAGCTTTGCCAAGACTACCCCCGTGGGAAAGTTAATACTGTGCGTGGTGTGCCAGGGGATCGTTCCCAGCAGGGCCGAGGTGCAGAGTGGAAGCTGGTATGAGAGACAAGTCTGAGGAGCCAAGGCAGAGCAGAGCGTTCGAAGTCCCCTTTGCCATGTCATTCGTAACTGAGAAAGAGTGTCTTTGAGCCTTTACTGGTTATTCAGTGGACCCTCCGTGTGCCCTGTAAGATTATATTTATGCCTGGAGTTGGAGTGCAGATCTGTGGAGAGCTTTGGTGCCCTTATTTCTCTTTCCCTTGCTAATCCACCTGAATTTGAATTTTCTCTTTCATATCTGTCTTCAGGCCAGTAAATCCTGCGAGAGCTTCTGAAGTGGCATGCTTCATGTAGGTAGGTGGGTAGATAGAGGGGTAGGTAGATATGTAGGTAGGTCAATAGAAATATAGCACTGAATAATTTGAAGGAGAAGGGAGAGAATTATTTTATTTCCCTCTTAGGACACCTAAATAGCTCCAGAAAAATCATCTAAAATACCCCAACCTGGAGATAATGAAAAGAACTTAAGCAGCGATGGGTGGCAAAGGTAGACTTTTTCCCTGAAAAATTACGGGTAAGAATTTAAGGTTTTCATGGCATAATTTCTAAGAACTAAACAAAAGGAAGATTTTGATGTAAAGCAATCCGTAGTACTATGTGGAAATGATTCTTGGATGCCGAAAGCAGATGAATTTTGATGCTATATAACCTTAAAATGAAAGAATGTCATGAGTCTGTATCTCTAGGTAATGCCACTGTCATTTTCTTAAGAATAGCAGTAATTCAGTGCTTCCTCTTACTGATTACATTTTTGCCATTCTCTTTTAAAAATACTTTGTAGGCTTTATTACAAAAGTAATACATGCTTATTATTAGGAGCAACAGGGAACTTGGGGATTTTGAATAGATACGTTCGCTCTGTTGATTGTGGTGATGATTTCATGTGTGTATACGTACATATGTCAAACTTACCAGAGTGAACGCTAAATAAATAGATGCAGGCTGTTGTATGTCAGTTATACCTCAAAAAACTTTATTTTTTTTTTATTGTTGTTGGTTTGATGACTAAAAAAATTGCACTTATTTTGCTGTTAATATATATTTCCACTTGTTAGTGAGATTGAGCATTTTTATCATATCAGCCATCTTTAGCTCATCTTTTGCGAATTATTCAGTGTGCATTTTTCTGTTGTGTGTTTCTTGTCAATTCGCGTGACTTGTTCTTGCATTAGTGATTAGTGTGTCTGTCTTACTCTTGCAAATATTTTCCCCAGTTGGCTTTACTTTTGACTTTCAAGTCCAATTCTCTCCCTTTCTTTTCCCCTCCCTCTCTTCTTTCCTTACTTTCTAGCCAAACCTGCCATTTTTTTTTCACTTTCTGGTTTTTAGGTTTCCTGTCTCACTTAAAAATTCTCCACACCCTAGTTATACTCCCAAGTTTTTTTATATTTTCATAGTTTTAGTTGTTATATAAGATTTTATTCCTTCTGGAATTTTTTTGAGTATGAGCTGAGGGGCTCATTTTGTTTCTGGTGGGTAGGCAACTTTTACAAATATCATATGATAAATAAACCATCCTCCCCCACACACACTGAGTCAAAATGCCACCTTTATCTTCTATTGAATTTCCATATAAACTTGAAGCTGTTTTAAGATCATCAGTGTTGCATTAATCACTTTATATATTCTCACATAGTTTTATGGCATTTTAATATATGGTAGCACATTCCCCATTTCATGGTTTTTCTTTTTCCAAACGTTATCAGTCGTTTTTCATAAGCAAATTAGAAAGTATTTAGTCCTGTTTCCTTCCCCAGACACTATTCGCTTCTGATTGGAAATGGCATTAGGTATACATTTTATTTTGGGAAGGATTAACAATTTTATGTTAAGTATTCCTCCAGAAGCACACTATATCTATTTAGGTCTAGTTTTATATTATATATCGTATGTTTTATAAGTTTTGTTATACCTTTGAATTACTGGTTGCTGCTAGTTTGAATATAGTTATGTATAAATCTGACATTTTTCTTATTAGGTCTACTAGTCTGTAGTCAATTCTTTTGGCTTTTCTAAGTATATAGCCATATCTGTAAGGATAACTTGTCTCATTTTTATCATTTTATTTTTATTGTCTTATTGTACATATTAGTATTAATAGTGATAAGTGAAATTATCTTCTGCTTTTTAATAATAATGACAAGTATTTCCAAATTTAACAGGTTTTTTGTCTTATTTTTTGTTATAATTAACATACAACACATACTTTCCAATTATTTAGTTTAATGAATTTTAACAATTTGATACCACGACCCATAACAAGATATATAACATTTCTATCATCCCAGAATGTTTCATAGTACCAATTCCATCAATGCAACACCCCTAAAAAAAACCAGACAACTACTTCACTTCTATTACCATAGATTTGTTTTTCCTATTCTTACTATTCTTATACTTCATATGAATGGAATTATACAGTCAGTATGTGTGGGGTTTTTTTTGTTTGTTTGTTTGTTTGTTTGTTTTTTTTTGCCAGGTCTGGCTTCTTTCATTCAACACGATATTAAGATTCATCCATGTTGTTGTTAGTTCATTCTTTTTTTTTTTCCTTTTTCTTTTTTTTTCTTTTTTGCTGTGTAGCATTTCATTTTGTGTATAGACCGTCATTTGTTTTTCTGCTCTATTGGTTTCAGTATAATCGATCTCAGTTTGGGACTCTCATGAATAAGGCTTCCGTGAACATTCTCATCCAAGTGTTTTAGTACACATATGCTTTTATTTCTTTTGTGTATATATAAGAAGTATTTTAACTTTATGAAAAAGCAAAACTGCAAAATAGTTCTATAAAGTAGGTATACCATTTTACCCTTTGATAAGCAATGTATGAAAGTTTTTGTTTCACATACTTGTCAACATTTGGAGTTTTCAATCGTTTAGCCATCTGGTCGGTGTAAAATGGAATTTCATATGGTTTTAATTTCATGTCCCTGATGACTAGTGTGTTGAGCCACCCATTCAATGTAGTTTTTGCACATTGGGATATCTGTTTGTGGGAAGTTGACTGTTAAAGTCATTAGCCCATTTGAAAAATGCTTTATTCTTTTCATTATGCTTTTTAACAGTTCTTTATAGATTCTGGATACATGTCCTTTGTCAGATGTATGTATTGCGAATATTCTCTCAGCCTCTGTCTTGTCTTTTTATTGCCTTTCAAAGAGCAGAAGTTTTTCAATTTTGATGAAGTTCAGTTTATCAATGTTAATAGTTGTTTTTTGTGTCCCAAGAATTCTTTGTTTATTATTAAATTGTGAAGATTTTCCTATTTTTTTCTAAAAGTTTTGTAGGTTTAGCTCTTAAATTTCGGTGTGTTAACTTTGGTGGATATGGGATAAGGGTTGAGATTTATTTTATTTCCATTGAGTATTCAGTTTTTCATTTTTTTTTTAAAGGCTTTTTTTTTCTCTCATTGAATTGATTTGATGCCTTAATATTGACTGTTTATGCATGTGTCTATCTCTGGTTTCTTTTCTATCTCATTCATCTATTTGTCTATCTTTAAGCCAGTGCCACACTGTTTTGATTACTGTAACTTTTTAGTAAGTCTTGAAATTGGATAGTATAAGTCCTCCAATTTTTTTGTTTGTTTGTTTTCCAAAATTGTTTTGACTATTCTAGGTCCTTTGTATTTCCACATAATTTTCATTAGACTTTGTCAACTTCTGCAAAAATAGCTGCTGAGATTTTGATTGGGTTTGTGGGGTTCGGGGTGCATGGTCGACTTAAGAGTATCAGGCTTTCTAATCCATGATCATATATTTCTCCATTTATAGCAGCCTTTATATATTTATTCTGGGTTTTTGTTGTTGTTGTTGTTGTTTTGTTTTTTGCAGAATAACTGATTATAGTGATGATGGTTAAACTTTCCTTTAAAAGTAGTGTGAGATCTTTCTGCAGCTTTGGATTCATTTCGTTTGAGATAGTATGAGTTTAATGGTCATCAAGTCAGTGTTGAAAGCCTGGGGTGATGTTTAGAAAACGGTACTGAAAGTTCAGTTTCCTGCAGTTCTCAGTGGGTAGAGAATCCCCTCTTGAATGAGGGGAAAGAAGGAGTTGGGGGACTGAGAGGGAAAGGAGTAATTACTTCCTTGTTGGAAGGAAGTGATGCTTGTGACTCAGAGGAAACCAAGTAACACGAACCCAGAGTTTTTTTGATCCCTAATGATTTGATGTCTAAAATATGGCGGAGAGGGGGAGGTTTATCAAAGTGCTAACATTTTGAAGCGTTTGGCCATCTCTGCCAATTACTTCAGGACAGTGGCTCAAGACTTTGCAGACTTGTGTATCTTCAGTAAAAATAATGGCTTCACTTTTCATGGCATAAAATGGAAAGTCAGGAGGTCAGTTGTTGAGAAGGGAGGGCTTTGCCAAATCTGTTCCACAAGATTTAAACCCCTCTTTTGTATCTGAACTTAAAGACAAAACGGAAGTGTAGGGCAGAAGCGAGGGGAATGGGGGGGAGGACGTTATGGAGCCAAAATGACTTCTGATTTCTGTAGTTACTGCATATTCTTTATTGATATTTCAAATATTACACCCACGTAATCATCTAGGAACAGATATTATGTGGAGAGGTGTCCTGCTCTGTTGTTAGCCTGATAGTGCTAACAGTAATTATGGAAAACTCGTTCAAGTTTTTTTGTCTCTTTCTAATAATTCTAAGTTAAGGAGGGGTTTTTTTTTTTTTAACTATTATTATTAACCTAGTAGCCAAGACTTAAATAAATCTCTACCTTGAAGTCCAAAGATTAATTTTTAAATAATACACTTTCTTTTGAATGCTATGCTCTTAAAATCTATAGAGATCTGTGTTGTCTGGTTTTGAGAATTTAATTTATAATGTCATTCTACCTATTTCTGTGAATTGTAGTTTAATGAAATTGATTTGTTTTCCCCTAAGAATCACTAAAGGAATAGAGTGTCCTAAAGAAAATACTAATGGCCCAAACTAATTTCAGCTCTTATAATGTATCTAATGTGAAAAATTTCCTGGCATTTTTTGAAACTTGGCTTTAAGGAAAATTTTTGATCCTTTGGTAACTAGTCATCTTTAATATGGTCATGGACCTGTCTAGTAACCACAGACTGACTGAAGTTGGCTGTGTGTTTGTGTCTACATACGTGTGTGTGTGGGGGGGGGTAATATTTTTCCCCAATCCCGAGGCAGTAAGTATTCTATTTTTATTCTATTTTATCTGAGCAGTGAATAGTCAGAGGATTTTATATACTCTCCTTAAAAATTGTGCAGTAAAAATTTAAAGTCACTTTTTCTCCTTATTTTCTCTCTCTCTCTTTTTCTGTCTCTCTCCTCCTCCCTCCCTCCTTTCCTCCCTTCCTCCCCCACCCTCGTTTTAGGGTAACCAGGAGCCAACAACAACTCCTGACGCAATGGTTCAGCCTTTTACTACCATCCCGTTTCCACCGCCTCCCCAGAATGGAATTCCCACAGAATATGGAGTGCCACACACTCAGGACTATGCCGGCCAGACCAGTGAGCATAACCTGACACTCTACGGAAGTACGCAAGCGCATGGAGAACAGAGTAGCAACTCACCTAGCACACAAAACGGATCTCTTACGGTATGTGTATCGTGAGGTGGAAAAGGAAGGGTGTGTGCCATCTTCGAAGTCTTCATCTTAATCATCATACCTAAAACCCGTTGAGTTAACTTTACGTTAAGTAGCATTTATGTAATTGCAGTTCTACTCCAAGCATTGTAATTACAAGATAAGGGCTTAGAATTAAAACTCACAGTCTTAGCCCGCCCTGGAGTTTATAGCTTAGAGGTGGAACAGAAATACAACAAGGTAAGCGCAGAGGCAGGAGTAAACTGAGGAGGAGGATGCTCTTTTCAGCTTTCCCAGTAACTTTCATTTTGCAAAATCTCCTGGTCCCTTCTCTGTTCTCGTCATGCACAGTCGCTCAGCAGCATCCCCTACACGTTGCCTCCTCCCTCCTCTTTGAGGTACTTAGTCTCTTGGTTTTTCTGACACTTGCTATTTTCCTCCTAAATACAAGAAGTTCTTTCTTAGTTTTCTTCTGCTGGTTCCTCTGTTTCTGTTCAATTTTTAAAACATTGCGATACAGCAAGCCTGGGTTCTAGGACCCCTTTTCCTCTTATTTTATGTTCTTTCTATATATACTACTAAATTCATCTAATTCCTCAAGCAAAACCTATCAGTCATTCTTTATTTCTTTATTTCCTTCATCTCTACATTCAGCCCATTAGCAAGTCCCTGCAACCATAACGCTAAAACATTTTCTTACTTCAGCCTCTTTTTATCTTAGGAGTATAGCTGGATAGTGAACATGACTTACGAGCTCAGCCCTTCTGGCAGATTTCTTGGGTTTGAGTCCCTATATGGCCCCTGCTTAGCAATACAACCTTGGTCCAGTTACATAATCTCTTTCTCCCTTAGCTTGCTCATCGGTAAAATGAAGACAGTAGTACCTACCTCAGGTGGCCATTGGGAGATTGAAAAGAGTTGAACTCATATAAGGTGTTTATCGTCGTCGTCACCCTTCTAATCCAAATCTCATCACTTGTTTCCTGTATTACTGTGGCCTGACTTATCCATTCTCCACATAGCAGCCAGGATAGGTTTTATAAAAAAAATGGAAGTAATGCTATTTTCCTGCTTAACTGATGGTTCCCTAACATACTCAGAATAAAATCTAAACTCTGTGCTTGGTTTACTAATCCCTGGTCCCAGCCACCACCTCTTTGACTTCAGCTCTTACTACTAATTTGCTAAAGTAAAGGGAATGTCTTAAATTAGCAATAGGTGTGTATCTCAGGTATGTCATCCTACAGAGAATCATATCAGCCGTGGGAGCTGTGTGCTATATTTCCAAAGATAAAGATGTGCTTTACTCAACATGGAAAGATCTAGCTTGAGTTTTTAGAATTATTTTTGCCTTTCTTGTATCAGATTATCAGAAGAGCTTTATTTCGTCTTTAAACCACTTGATAAGATTTGTATGTGTGTATGTTTTAAGTAATTTACCTGGACTTAAACTGTGGAATGTGGCTACTCCATGGTGTACAGTCACTGATGCTTCTGCTTACTGATTTTCACTCTCATTTTTACCTTTGAGCCTGGCCGGAAGTCGCCCCTGCGTCTCCCTGGCTTAGTGGTGGTCAGCCAGTGATCTGGGCAGAGGTTGCGCTTAAGCACCTCGAGCTTGTAAGGCTTTCACCCTTGGTCGATCCGTCTGTTTGTGGGTTGGGAAGCACGTTCAGAGTTTAGCCAGGTCTCAAGTTTGCCTTGGATTTTCCTTTCTCTTTGGCCCTCTCTGGTCTCTCCTCCTCCTCCATGCAGTTTCACAGTCAGTGAGGAGAGCATGGCCAGCCCTTCTGTGAGTCTCGTTACCAGGGTCCCCCCATTAGATTTCTTGCTCGCCCACCACTCACCCCAATTAGACCACAACCTCAAGCTAGAAGAACTGTATTCCCCTTGTTAGGCTCCTACCAAGTTTGCCACTTTTAGCCGACAAAAGTGTGAGTTATCTACTGCTCCCCTGCCCAAGGCCCCAAGTTGAGTCTACCCCCTCTGGCAGCAAAGCTACTGGTTTTTGTGGCCCTAAGCCCTGTGCTGGTAAAACAGGGTTCTCCCAGCAGAACTAAGGGTTGAAAGTGGGGTTAGGGGTTGGAATAGTCTCAGACAATAAGTTTACAAACTCCTGCTGGTATTACCCTAAGCTCTGGCAATTTTTCAAGAAACTTCTGTTTATTATCTGCCTTTGATTGATTTCTGGAACCCTGAAATGACTGTTGGGCACTTTTGTCCAGTTTTCTTACTGTTGTCACTGACGTGCTCACACCATCATAGCCAGAGGTCCCTTCCCTGAATCATTTCATGGTAGTTTACAGTTACTCACTGTGTTTGTCTTCACCACTGCCCATTCCCACCCCCACCCCCACCTGGCCCTTTTTTTCTTATCACCACCATTTCCCATTCTTTCAGACTCCCAGATATTTCTAATGACAGTGACAGTGTTAAGGGCAATCTCTGTTCCTTAATATAAATAGATACAGTTAATTAAGACTTCTGTTTCTCATCCATATTAGAAACTGTTCACTATATAACTTGGTATTATACGGATCAATTTGAATTCTTAAACAAATATCAAAATAAAATTAGGAATTCATGTGTATAGATTGTCAGTTGTTTTTTACTGAGGAGAACATGGAAAATCCCCTTTGAATTGTGTCTACAGACAGAGATAGCACAGGTTCTATGATTAGGACGTTGTTAACGGTAAAATGGGAAATTCTTAGGAAGCTCTGGTTGAAGATACTTCTTATATTTTTAAGTGTATGTTTTAAATGTAAATGCGAATCTGCTTCTCTTAAGCTGTTTGCTTTTGGAAGTTGTGTGTGTGTTCCTAGGGGACGTGCGTGTACAGAGAAAGATTGAGCATACATCCGAAAACCTAGATTTGACAACATTATGGATTATTCTTTTAAACTTTTACTATCTAATAATTATGTTTCTAAAAATGAGTCTGCTGATTCCTGTGGCCAATTACATTTAAAAGGTAGATGGGAAGCATTGTTATTTGTAAATAAATGATACTCTAAATTTGCGTGACACCTTTCTGTTTAAAAATTGCTTCCACAAACAGTATTTTATTATAAAATAGCCCTCACTGTACCCCTCTGGCTCCTCACCTCCACCTCAACAACAGAAGATGGTGTGTGCATGCGTCAGTCTCTTAGCAGGCACCCGTGCATCTTTTCCCATTCAGGTTAAGCGTCACCTCTGCTGGGAAGCCTTGCTTACTGCATTCCTAGGCAAAGCCATATTTGTGCGTACTTCATGTAGGCTCAAGTAGACTCCTAAACTGACCAATTTTGTGGAACTTAAAAGATGTGATCTTTTTGTTTGCTTTTGTCTCTCTAAGCTGTAAGCTTTTTTAGAAAAGTTCTTTTTGTTCATATTTTGCATTCCCTGACTTAGCACAGTTCCTGGCACTTAATAGTTACTCAGTAAATATTTCTTGCGGAAAAAATGAAAGAAGGTACAAGTGTGCCAGGGGAGGTCTGAGAAGAGAGAAGCTGAGGCTTTTTGGAGATGGCATTGATCTGAGCTTCGAATTAAGAGTGATTAGAATTCGAACATGCATAGACGGTGGTAGAAAGAATAGGAAAGTCCTTTCTAAAGGCAGAGTTGAAGAGATGGAAGAGATCTAGATATCTGAATGAAAGCATGAGTTTCCATTTGGCTGAAGCTTTGGATGTTTGCTCCATACTAATAGGAAATAAGGTGGGAGAAGAGTCGCTGGAGTATAAATTGGGACAAGTATTTGAATACATGGCTGCAAAATGACTTTACTGAAGGCTTTTGAACAATGAAATGTAAGTGAGCAGAATTGTGCTTCCAGAAGGTTAACCTGTTGTGTATCCAGAGTGAGTGGAAAAGCAGAGAGACTTTTTAGGCGAGTCTTATGCTTGGAACTGGTAATGAGGTTCTGGACTAGTGGGTTGCAGTAGTTATGTAGAGGAGGGCTGAATGACAGAGAAATTATGAAGATAGAATATACAGTATTTGACAGCTGATTGGATGAATAAAATGAGATCAGAGTCAAAGGTGTGATCCTTATGCAATAACTGCATCTTGAGTGAATCATTTTATCTCAAGTTTCACTTTTCTCATCTATCAAATGGAGCTAATAATGCCTACACGACAGGATTGTAGGGAGAATAAATTAGAAATGCTGTGGAAATTACTTGTTTAAATAGTTCTTTAAGATAATTGCTTTTAACCATCTTTTTAAATCAACCGTCCCTATTGATGTAACTTATTTGTGCTCTTTATTATTGTGAGCTACAGCTGTATTTTAATATAGATCTTGTTTATCTTGGATAATCCTGTCCTGATGGAGAGAACGAAAAGAAGAGACTTATACAAAAATGAGAAATAAGCAACGAAATCTGGAATTTTCTTTCTAAAATATGTTTTAAAAATTGATTTTAACATTGGTCTAGAAGCTTCTTGTGCTTTTAAGATGAGAGCTTATTGACAGTCAGTTGGTCTCATACTGTGCATTAGCAAAAGAGATAGCAGTTAGGGGTCTCCCACCTGGGTCTAGAGGCTGGAGTATCACTGAGCCTGCCTGCAGAGAAGAAAGGACCTCAGTTCCTATATGTTTGGATATCTTTCCAAATGCCAGCAGGTGTAAATACCCAAAGTATTTGAAGTAAACAAGCTTTAGGGGATAATCTTCAGATATGAGGTTTACATTTGTTTATATATTTTGAGGGCAGGAACTGTTACTTGTCCTCTTATTACTACCATTGGTGTGTAATGAATGTTTGGTGTTTATTGACTGAAAAAAAAAGAAACTTAAAAAGGCAGAGTTAAGCATCTTTGATTGATTAGTAATACCATTTGAAGTGTTGGAACAGAGTTGCTGGATCTGAAGCAGAGATTTGAGGAAATGGCTGAACAGCCTTACTCTGTTAGTCAGCTATAGACTTTGTAACTCTCCTCATTGGTGGCCTTGAAGTGCACCTCTTAATAAAGGTAGTTTGGACCCCATATCGTCCATCATCCTCAGTTTCCTCACTCTGTCACTCACCTTTTGGGGCCGAAGCTAGATTTCCTTGCATTCCTCTACTGTCTAACCATCCTCTCTTGGAATTACCCACCGACTCCCTCACTTGGAGGTGCCTCGTGGATTGGTGACTCACTAAAACATCGCCAAGAAGTTACAGCCCTTAACATTAAGTGGGCCCATTTGCCCAGATGAGGACCTCTGGAACATAATGGGAAAAGGGACCTACGTCTTTCTATCACATTGTGTGTTGTTGGGCCATATTACCTTCAGCCTGCAACGTAGTTATTAACCATTACTATGTTCTCTGTCCAGGCTAGAGATAGAGGCTTGGGGCTACAAAGGAGTTCATTCATCCAGCCATTCACTTTGCAGAGAGAGGCCCTCATTTTTCCCCCAAAGTAATAAAAGGATGTTGAGCCTACAGTACACACTCTCTATACATGTTATCAGTTATCCCTTAAAAGTAATTACTTGTATCCTCCAGCTCTGGAGTTTTGATACCTATAAGCAATTTCAAAGCCGGATCCATGAGGAAACTCTGGTCTGGTCTGAAAATGCAAGAGTTGCTACAGAAAACCATACTCAGAGCCAGGCATGGATAATTTTGAATAGAGAAACTATCCCTTTGCTTCATGTAAGACTCAAGACACCCTTTAAGCACGATGTTAACATTGTTAACGACAACACTATGGCCTCCCCTTTGCTCTCTTTCATTTATTTACTTGCTTAAGCCCAGCAAAAGAAACTTGAACTAAAAAGTGCTAGGAACGGTCGCGTGGGGCTCTCCTGACCCTCTCCGCTCTCCCGTGTTAGGTGAGGGCGAGGGAGCGCTAATGAGTAATAGGGAGCCGTGGTTTCTCTTCTTCTGTCTACAAATACTTTTTCATAAGTATTTTGTACTGTCTTTTGAAGTCAGTAAACTCAGATTAGAATCATTGAATTTTAAAGCTACAATGGATTGTAGAAATCATCTTATACCTTCCTTTTAGAACAGAGGTCAGCGGTTTCAAGTGTCTTGAACAAGGCTCCACTAGCTGGTAACAGCTGAGACGGGAAATCTGATTTCAGTCGACCTTTATTCTAGTTTTTCTCCTGCCTCCCCATCCACACAAATGATAAAAAATAAAAAGGCGTCCATAGGGATGGTCTTCAGTGCCACTTACTCTTCAACTTTAAGCTCCACTAGAATGTACTAACAGATTTCTTTCATTCTAAAATTAAATCGTACATAAAATATTAAAGAATCATTCAGTTAAATGTAAAGTTTTTAAAATTTGAAGTGATCTACGTGTGTTTCACTCATATATTATATATCATTTTTAGATAAGTGACTTGCTATGATTTTTGTTCAACAGTGTGATATTGGTTTTTGTTTCACAGTATGATATTGATAATATATGATATTACATATTCAAATGATGCCCTTTGTAATTCCTTTTTATAGCACTTCGACCCACTGAAAAAAGAACTAGATATTTTCTGAAGAAAGTTGAATTATTGGTTTATCGAAAAAAAAAGTTAGCTTATGTTTAAATGCCTAAATAGAACTAGATTCTCAAGATTTGGCTTGTCATAGCAATATTCAAACACATGGAAGAAATGCTTTTTAAAGTAGCTAAATCTAAAAGTAACTTTTCTCAAATAGGGAATTGCTCTATGTAAATGTCATTCAATTTTCTATGCCCCCAAAATTGATGGTGGCATTAGATAAAATAATTTTCTATTCAGTATATTACAAGTGGTTTCACTGTATATTAGCACTGTGATATATCCTGATTTTCAGTAAATAAGCATATGGATCAAGATTTCACTTTAAAAAAAAATATTCTATCATGTTAGGATATTTTTGCTCTTTAACAAGAAGTTCATATGATCTAATTCCACCAGGTTTTAGCCCATGTTATACTCCATTATAAACATTTATAAAAATGCTTTAAATGCTAACAAATATAGTTGGTGGAGCAACATGAATCGTAATTCCTTATTTTTTTAAGGCACCGTAAAGTGACATAATAAAAAGTATCCAAACCCGAAAAACTGAATTAGAAAAAAAAAAACTGTTTTGAAAAAACTTTTTATTTAATATTGTCATTCGGGAGCTTGAACGCTGGACATCAGATTGAGTTTGGTTTAGCTCCTAGCTCCTTCCATTTGCTAAATTAGTAATCATGAGAGAATTATAACTCTAATGCTCATTTTCCCCATCTGTAAAAATGGTGATAATAGTTCCTATTCCATAGGGTTGTTTTTAAGATTAAATGAGAAAATGAATAGCAAGTTCTTAGGATGTACTGCCTGGCACACAGTAAATATTCAGTAAATATTAGCAATGACACTATTAGTATGTAATGATTTCATTTCAAAGAAAGTGTTATAGGCAGCCCTTGATTTATAAAACAATACAAATTAACAGGCTATGCAATTATATCTCTTTTCTCTTTTGCCATTTTCTTCTCTCGTACACTTAGGAGCTAGTCCTCTAAGAGTCATTCTCATTAAAGAGTATTTTTTAAAGTGAATTTTATAGCCTCCTCTACACAAATGAATGACATGTGTAATACATGTTTGGGAAGAAGGGTGAGTTCTCGCTCTTCAGAATTCACGGGAAGCCCATTAACCTTGTTTAGTCCAGTATTTCCCAGATTTGTTTGACCATGAAACCCATTCTCTGCAAAATACCAGTTCACATCCTACAGAAATAGCACTCAACCCTTTGGGAAATCCTGCTGTGATATGTACTTTGTATACACACACACATACCCTTTAGCTGCTCTTAAAGCCATTTCGGTCAATGAACTTTCTATTAGATTTTCTTGGGTATAAAGTACATCACAATCTTATTTTATACCGATGTGAATCATTCAGAATTAAAATAGTATGATATAGAAAAGTTAATGAAATTTTACTTTTGTTCAGATTTTAAACTGGTAAAGAACAAAATTCAACAGTAAATCACACAGATCAGTGATTTATGAATCGGGTAGCATACAATCTAGCAAATAGAAAGGAGCTCCAAAGAGCTGTACTAGACAAGAGATTATATAGACAGAAGGGAGCAGAAACAAGAAAGTTATACCGGGCATTTGCTGATTGGTTAAAGCAGGGTTACTTTCCTAAATTGGAAGAGAGGGAAATCTTGGAGCTGGGCCAGATAACTTGCGCTGATAGGCAAGTGGTGGTTGGTTGATCTGGGCCTTCCCTTTCTGGGAGAGCTGAGCACAGACATTTAGTTAAGTGTTGGTTTGCTGACACGTGGGGCTTAGCATGAGTGACTCCATTTCGAGTCCAATCTTGTTCTTTTAACAGAACTAATGTGAATCTTCCTAAATGAAAATAGTTAATTGCCTAATTTCAGAGCTATATGAATTGTATGGCAATTCACATGGCAGCTCTAATTTTAACTGTTAATGGAAATATCTACTATCCTTTGGTAAGTTTAGTTTTAAATTTTGCAGTTTTCAGAACCATGACCCTTGCACTATATGTGACTGCCTCTGTAACACTGTGAAAATATCTAATTCACTCTTTGAAGAGGATTCACGTAAACCTTGACTGAAGAAATTGAATTCTAACTAGAGGTCTACAATCTCTTGTTCACAGTTAAAATCCAAAAGGTGAAAATAAGAAATGAAGAGATCTCAGAAAATATGAAAATTAATTATTGATTGAAGAAATTGGAAAATTCATAAGTCAAAGTATTATTCCTGAATTAATCAAAGGATTCCTTAGTGTCTCCAATTATATATTAAGTCTTATTATGATAGGGACTTGGAAAATACTTCATCTTATATTGCCCAGAGTTGTCTTTCAGACCATAACAGGACATTTGTTCACAAAGTATAATTAAAATATTTTCATTGTCTCGTAGAGAAATCAGAACAGTTCATCCATTTCCCACTTATAAGAATTTTTAAAGTTTGAGTTCATCAAAACAAAACATTTTTAGGAGGATTTGAGACTTAAAAATCTGTTTCGCTTTTCAGCGTGAAAAGCCCTGGGTTCGTCAGCAGTGTGGACAGAGAGCTGGACCTCACGGGGAAGCTGAGTGGTTCAGAGTGGACGTACAGGCTTCAGTCCCAGGACTGAAGCATTGCCGCCACCCATGCTCCCTGCAAACTCAGTGCACAGCCTCCAGCCCCTTCTGTTTCATCCCTTGCCCAGTGAATCGGTTAGGTCAGCGAAGGACCGAATGACCGCAGAGGGGGAAAAACAGAACCTTGGGGCGCAGTTTATACAGTTGGTAAAGCTGCTCAGCAGCTGACATAGAAAATGAAGCCAGCCAATGCTCTGTTGACTGCGACTTTTCTCAGAACAGCTAACTGCCCACTTTTCACAAAGATACAATGTAAAAACTTGCTTTTTTCTCTGATTTGTCTATTTCAACAATTAGTAGTCTATATTGAGGTAAACTTAAAAAGTTGAGACTGTCACATGGGAAATATCTCATTTAATTACATTCAATGTATATTTCCTATTGCTATATCTACCCTGTATGGAAATCTGCTTTTCAGCCCCTTTGAGTATCAGTTTAGTACTTCTCTGGTTTTTTTCCCTCAGTGTGCCTTGCAGATTTTCTTTCCTCTTGCTTTTCTTCCCTTTTATGGCCTGACCTGCGCCTCTTCCATTAAGGTGTAGAATACTCATCACTGCTTGTAGAGCTTTCCCTGTCCCTTTCCTCCATGCCTACCTCCACCCAGGAGAGGTCTTGCTCCTTCAGGTGAGGGTCCTGAGAGAGTGAGTGAATGGGATCCACACATGTTCATTCTTAGAAGAAAAGAGAGTGCGGGTGCAGTGTGAGAAAGGAAGCGATTTAGCAGGGGACCCCAACCCTCGGGTCTGGACCGGTACTGGTCCGTGGCCTGTTGGGAACTGGGCCGCACAGCAGTGGGAGGTGAGTGGCAGGTGAGCAAGTGAAGCTTCATCTGTATTTGCAGCCGCTCCCCAGCGCCAGCATCACCGCCTTGGCTCCACCTTGGATCATTAGGCATTAGATTCTCATAGGAGCTCCGGTCCCTGGTACCAGAAAGGTTGGGGACTATTGGTTTAGCACATGAAATGGAGCTGCCTAATTTTGAATTCCTACTCTGGCATTTAATCTGTGAACTTTGGCAACTAACTTAACCTCTCTATGCCATAGTTTCTGCCTCTGTCAGTTGGGGATAATAATAGTACCTCCTCATGGATTATTGTGAGAACTTAAAAAAAATAATACATTTAAAGTACAATATGATATAGTGGTTAAGAACATATACTCGGAAGCCAGACTGCCTGTGTTCAAATCTCTGCTCCATTATTTAGGCAATCTTTCTATTCTTCAGCCTCCTCATCTGAAAAGTAGGGTAAAAATATTACCTACCATGTTTTTGGTTAAAAAAAAAAAAGAATACCTACTGTTAGGGTTTTTTAAAGAAATACGTTAATTAAAATATGTAGGCCAGTGTAGGCAAATAGTTAACACTATTTACGTATTAATTATTATTAAAAGCCTTAGGTAATGGTCTGTCATATAGTATGCACTCAAAACAGTTGCTATTACAAGGAATTCCCATTTTTTTAACAAAATTCTGTAAGTGGAAAGAATAATCGTAGTTTTAAAGAGAGGAAAGCAGATTAAAGCCACAATATGTGCCACTACCACCCACAAGAATAATTGAAATGAAAAGGACAGTACTAACGAGAACTAGAACTCTCATATGTGGTTGAGTATACGTTAGTACAGCACTTTGGAAAACTGACAGGATCTGTGAACTTCCACATATCCTTAACCCAGCAAATCCAGTCCTAGATGGATACACACGAGACAAATGCATGCTCATGTGCACCAAAGGACATGTAACAAAAATAATCATGTAACAACTCACTAGCCAGAAACTAGAAGCAGCACTAATTCTGTACAAGAAAAAGAATGAATGAATTATAACAATATGTGTATTACACAGATATAATGTATAAAAGAAGGCGGCACGAAAGAGTACTTTCTGTATAATTCCCCTCCCCTTTTTTTTTAATTTTAAAAATGGCAAAACTAATCGATGGAGTTAGAAGTCCAGATAGTGGTGACCCTTTGGCAGGAGATGGTGACTGGAGTAGGGCCCAAGGGTGCTTCTGGAGTTCTGTTGCTTGATCTAATTTGATGGTTACATCAGTGTATTTTCTTTGTGAAAATTTATTCAGATGTATGCTTGCGATCTGTGCATTTGTATCTGTGTATGTTAAACTTTAATTTAAAAATTTATTTTAACTCAGAAGGTTTGAGAATTTTGAAATGACATAGTTCACTTTTTCCACTTGCCTATCTTTCTGGAATTAAAGATTTCATGTTTTTAAAAATATAAATATTCACTATAATGCCAGAAACTTAACCAATCTGGCTCCTACCCTTCTTCTTAAATTGTGTCTTCAAGGCTGTAAAAAAACTCTCAAGAGCAACAAATAAGTGGCTTGGGCAACATACTTTGAAGAAATCATTAGTTTTCATTTATCCTGTCACCTCATTGTGAATTACAGTGACTACATATGTTATATTTAAAACTATGGTTTAGAGCTAGAGTCAGTCTTTTTAACCTTTCTCAGAGTGATACACTGACATCTTGCAGATCTGATTTGGTGGTTTTAAAGTTTGAAGAGAGTTTTATGTGATCCAGCTGTGAGATGTAAAAGGCAAGTGTGAAGGTGCATGATGAGCATTAGTTGTAATTGATGCATGATGCTGTTTTAGTAACTTAGTGAGTTTCATCTTTGGGTATAATTTGTTTTGTTTAGTCTGCATTGTGCCCAGATTGATGATTGAAAACCTTACACTTTCGCAGAACACTGCTTCATAGCTCTTCCCTTTTTTGCTATTTTTATATCACATGAATCATTGCACATTTAAGCCATCTGCAAGGCCTGAATGGAATGAGATAAAAGCTGCCATCACTTAGATTGACACTTGAAAAGCTGGTATTCATTTGGAGTTTATTCCTGATTATCCTTTATATTTTAAAGTCTCAGACTTCACTTCAAGATGGTTGCTAACATCTCTGAGCCAAAAGTATCTCTGATTCGCAGTTTCTTTTAGTTGAAGATTGGGTCAAAGGGAAGGGATTTGTTCTGTGTCATCCAGAAGAATCTGTTAGAGACTCAGTTCTAACCCTGCTGAGATAATATGAACAGCAGGTTCCCACTCCTGTTTTAAAAGTATGTTGGTTTAATTAGCTCAGTGAGCCATTTGGTTTGGCATGCACTTCATAGAGAATAGTAAAAACAGGGTTCTTAAATTACCAGATGAACACTTCGAAATAAAGATTTTTGAATGCTTAGAATGTATTACTCCTTTTAGATATTTGTCAAAAGTGTTTCTTGACATAGCAACTTTTTTGAGGACATTGGGGAAAAAATTAAATGAACGTGAGCCTGAGATGTTGCAAAAGAGATATATGATTTAAAATGTGTTATCACACTCACTTATACTTTCACTTATGGACAGACACAAATCTAGCATTTCTGTGTGTGTAGCAGATTAGTCAGGGTCCCTTCAAGCCTTTCCCAAAAGATTTTCTCAGTGCACCTCTGGGCTACCGAACGTTGACTTCTTATGCTGAAGTTAGCTGGAATTGCCTAGGTAGGAGAGTATCTAGACTCTCTAGAAACATTGGTTTCAGAGTAAGAAGCTTCTTCAGTTTTTAAGTAAAAATGCTCATTGTCATAAGTGTCTCCTCTTCATAAATAATAACATAATATTTTGCTAACCCAGTAGTCATAAACTCTGGAACTAATAGAGCGAAATATAACAATATTTCCTTATTTCTTGAGATGATAGACCAGAAATGCTGTGATCTCTACAGCTAAGCACAACAGACTCATCATTTTCAAAAGGGAAAGATCTCAAAAATAGAAAGCTCTACTAAGAATCTAAGAATAATGATATTATTTTTATATCTTCAGTTATTCTCATGAATGTCCATGTGATCTTGAGCAAGTCACTTAATGTTTCTGTTATCTCCCATTTTACTAATGTCCTATAAATATTCAAAAGACCTAAATTATATTTTAAACATAGATAACATCTTTATATATTTTTTTTCTCTGACGGGACAACTGCAATTTTTGCTTAAAGACTCACTGAGAAGGCTTGGGGTGAAGGAGTACTTCAGTTATTTTACATAATTCTTGTGAAGCAATTGTATTTATTTTTCATTCATTGTTGTTTATTTCTTTGCTTAGCAGACAGAAGGAGGAGCACAGACAGACGGCCAGCAGTCACAGACACAAAGTAGTGAAAATTCAGAGAGTAAATCTACCCCTAAACGACTGCATGTCTCTAATATTCCTTTCCGCTTCCGGGACCCAGACCTCCGGCAGATGTTTGGGGTAAGTCTCCAGAGTCTTCTTATGGGTTTTACCATTAAAATAGAATTTAATCCACCAGATGTATTATTAGTCATTAGTACTTTAGGATGAAACTACAAATCGATTGGGTAAGATCCTGTGGTAAATCAGTATTTTCATCAGAAACTTTTCCTGTCTTCTGTCTCTTCTGCACGTCAGCCTCGGCAGGTTCTCACATAGATAAGGTGACCGTGGGATCCAGTTTGCTTGGGATAAGAGACCTCCAGTGCTAAAGTCAGGACAGGATGGTAGTTCCTACCTTTCAGAGTGTTATGAATTAAATGAAATAATATCTGGGAAAGCAGATAGTACCTCTATTTTGTTTTTATTTCCTTGCTTATAACTCATCGGTGTCAAGACCAATCAATACCTAAAATCAGGTATAGGCGGTTAGTTCGCTCCCTCTGTTTAATTACTCTCAAAACCACTGTCATGAAAACAAAGTGTAACAGCAAAGATTTAAGTTATTGGAAAGTGAGCGACTGCTGAGAATCTTAATTTTCTTCTGGGCTTATGTGTTGTTGCCTGTTTTAATTTGACCAAACTCTTAACTTGGACTAGGACTAAGAGATAATTGGGTTCTTTTAAATTTTATTAGTATTGCTGCCTAGTGCTTTTGTGAGAAAAGAAATGCCCTTCTTAAGTCTTGGCCATTTCATGCAGTGAAGTCCTGTCACTTAGAGCTGGCTACTTGGATATGTGTTCCACACTGAAGGCCAGGCCAGGGTTGAGATTCAGTGATATTTTTGAAGTACTTGAAGAGAGCTTTGACCCAGAAAATGAGAGCCAGCTGGTCTCCACCTCTACAGAAAAGAAAGCAACAGAAAATACAAAGAGAAGCATAAGAATTCAGGTTACACGTAAGAAGAAACTTCCCAGGAGTATGAGGTACTAGGTCCTCCACTGAAGCATCAGAGATGACATGGAATCTTAATCTCGGAGGTCTGCGTAAATGGAATGCATGCTCACGTGTCAGAAGTGTGTTTTCTCTTGAATCAGAAACATAGTGTCCGTCAAAGATCTGCCTAGGCCAGTTATCAGTGATTTTTTAAAATGTATTACACCCTTCCTATAAGGCACTAAATGCAAAAAAATAAAATAAAAGAAGATAGGTGTCACTCTGTCTTCTTCCACATGATGAGTAGCACCTGTTACTTAGAAGGACAGTAGCGCTGGTGAAGAGCGAGGATTCCGTGTCCATTTTATTTCTATTTTATTAGCTCTGTAAACTTGATGAATAGCTTCGTTCAGTCTCATTTTTCTTAACCATATAAGGAAGGCAGTCCTTACTCTAGAAAGATGTTATAAGGATGCAGTAGAAAATGTCAAAGAAAACAAACTCAAAAACACCATACACATCTTAGTTTTGTAGGATAGATGTAGGAACTAAACGCCCTCCTACCTAAAATAAGACAGTTTCCTCTTTCTTTGAGTTATCTAATTTTCTATTAAATGATGAAACTGGAATCAAGCCCAGAAGTCTTAATCTAAAAAAATTTTTTTTGTTTTTTTGCTAAAGATAATAATGATTCAGCCCAGTGAGAAAGCATGATTTCTCTTTTGCTCTTTGCATTTTTTAGTTTTTGCACATTTCCCAATGTCTGGTTTGAAATCCAAGTGAAATAGATAAATTGGGTATGAGTCCAGTACTTAGAGGGAGGTGTGAGCCAAAAAGACATCTGGAGACTTACTGCACATTTCTTTCATGAAGTTCATCCAAATATCAATTAAGACGGGTAGTTTTGTCACCTTATATACATGTTTTCTGCAGATAATTTACTGTGATTTGTGTATGCCCTGCTACTCAGCCGTTTAGCTTTCTAACTATAGAGTTAAGTTATTTAGGCTTTATGTTTTTAGCTTTGTTTGATTTTCCAAATGTTAAAATACTGAATTACAAAACAAAGTTTTACTATTTAAAATATTCTTGATGATGTTCATTGCAGAAAGATTAAAGTGACAAATAAATGGAATCATACGTAATGTCCATGAATGTTTAAATACGATGGAAAAGAAAATACCTTGTAACCTATAGACATAACCCATATATTGACTTGGAAAGTTGTTCATAGCACATTAATAAAATAAAATAATATGTGGAAGTACTTCTTTAACAATATGCGCCTAAGGAAAAGCCAGGAAGGCTATGTACCAGAAGGTTAAGGTTCATTTTATGCTTCCCTTTTCCTTTTTATCTAATTTTCTAATTTTACAATGAACATGTTTTACTTTCATAAATTTTTTTTTTAAAAAAAGGAAAATTAAAATAGCCTTCAATAGACTATCTTTCTACTTAGGATTTACTTCTTAAAACTGAGACATTTAAAAAATTAAAGCTGTACTTGGGAAAATCCCTAGTTCTTGCCCGTGTGAAGGAGTATGTAACAGGGTAACTCTGAATCTCCTGCAAACAGCTTCCACCGTTTAGAGGTGGGTAAGGCGTGAGTGCGTGAAGTTAAAAAGGAGACATCAGCTCAGTGATGAGGAAAACTTCGAAACTGGTATTGGGTTCTATCAACAGATAGAAGAAACATGGAAGTTAATTAAATAAGTAAAAGAAAAAGAAACCCTATTCTTTTTTCAAAAGAAACTAAAGTATGTGGATAAAAGCTGACCATAAACAAATGTTTTCATTTTGTCTCTGCAGCAGTTTGGCAAAATCCTAGACGTAGAAATAATCTTTAATGAACGTGGCTCTAAGGTAAGCTCCATTTCAGCATGAACTATGCTTGGTTTCTTTTTAGTTTTATTTTAAACAGTACGTAATCATAAAACTTAAACTGCTTTTCAAGAAAAGTACGCTAGCTATCTAGCTTGGATTAGATTATCTCTAAAAATAAGCTACCACATGGCTAAACTTTATCCTAATGCTTAAACTGGTAGTCATGAGGTAGAAGCAGTAGAGGTTCGAAGGAAGAATATGCTAGTCAGGAAGATAGGCTGTTGGAGACACCGTTTCTTTATTAGACTTAAATTTGGCCTAAGCTGCTTATTTTAAAGGAAAAGAGAGAGAGGACTGGCGAAAGTGAAATTCTATGAGAATTCTGTCCTGAATTCTGTTAGAACAGTTCAGCTTTTAAAAATCGAACTTTGAAATGGCATACTTAGAACAAATTTAATATTTCAGTTATTCAGTTAAAATGCTCTCTCTCTTGAATAAATTTTGACAAAGCTTAAATACAGAGAGTAGTGACTCAGGAATTCCCTGTCAACTGATTTCCTCCTGAGTTATACCCAGGTAGGCAAGCTGCAGGAGGTCGAGTTACAAATAGTGTGAGTTGATTTTTCTTTTTTGCATAAAAATTAAAGAAGTAACAGTATACAATTTGATATATGTATTCTCCTCTAAATGTATTCTATATAAGAACTGAACTTTTTAATTAAAACTTTTAATAATTTATTTTAAATTCTCAATCTATGTGATTGGAATTTTTATACACTAAAATAAGCAGTAGTGTTTTTAGGAATGAAGAAACAGTTAAAGTCTTTACAGTGGCATTGTGGAAAAATATTTGATGAACTGAATTTCGGAAAGTTTTATTTGAAAGTTTTTTTCCTCAACAAATTAATTACACCCTACAGACACAATCAGCTGTGGCCAAGCTTATAAATATTTACCTCGCTACATTCAGTTTTACTTGTGTTTTTAGGTTAGACCAGTTTTTGAATTAATTTTCATCTGGTCAGCTCTCCTAAAATTTGAAAGTAGCCCTTGGCTATGATTAAATTTTCTTAAGACTGTAATTTGAGAAAGCTCATTTATTTGCTTTATTATTTCTCTTCAATTTCTTATTCCAAATTCACTGTACTTTGGGAATTAATAACACATTATCAGGAGTTACATTTACCCGCCGCCCCCATCTGTACTAACACAAATGTATCTACTGTTTTAATGATCCTGATTACTATTCCCTTCCTTTATAGAATGCATCAACACTAAAAGTGTTTAATTCTGACCATAATTATTTTATAATTATTAAAAGAGGTAATTATACTCTAAGCTTCCAGTTTTCAGTTAAAACACAAAAAGATTAATATGCCTATACAGAACTTTCTCCAGCACTTACCTGGTAAGTATTTTTAAAGTGAAATCTCTTCGAATTCTAACCAGTAAAAGTTTGATTGTAATTTCCTCACAATGGATTTCTATTCTTTTGTTGTGTATTTTGCTTTTATTTTTTGTGACCTTTTCAAGGTGGAAAAGTGACAGTGGTTTAGAGATGAGTAACACGTGAATGTAAAATAAATATATGAAGATTATTGACTACACTGTTGATGTAAAGTAGCGGTTTAAGTGTTTTTTAAGTGTATGCACTTAAAATATCCTCCAGGCGACGCTGACAGCTTAAAGCCCAGTGCGATTTCACCAGGCATCGAGGATTTGTTCCTTGCCAAGAAAATAATTTGATTGAATTCTTGTGAAGCAAAGGAAATTGATCTTTCTTAAGGCTTCTTTCATCGACTTCAGGGATTTGCTTACTACCAAAAATTTTTAAATTTACCCGATTCAATTGCTTCTCCCTGTAACTTTCATTTTAAAATGACACAAGCCTGCCTTTTCTCTTTGGGGAATCTAAAAGCATATGCTGTTTCTCTCAGTTCGATGCTGTCCTCAACTGCCCATTTTTCTTTGGGCTACTGAAGGGTAGACAGGCTATTACTAATTGGTAAATGTTTTTAAAACAAAGTACAGAATTCAGAATTGTCCCGGATCTGCCTTTGGGAACTGATTCAAATACCTGTCTTCATCCTTGCCCTTCTTAGCTTGTCAGCTCAGGTTCTTTACTTAGAATGGCCTCCCCTGGAACTATTCTGAGGCTCATTAATAGAGATTTGTTTTGGAGTCAAAACCTAGATGCCTCTTCTGGGCTCCACTTAAGATAAATTAAAATTAAGTTTCGTTTTTCATTTCTTTTATGTTTGGAGTTAACTATAAAGTTACTACATGTCTTGAAAGGAACCAGAGAAAAGGAGACTTATGTAGTCCTATGGTTTAGTTAAGAGTTGTTCATAGTTGAGAGTTGTTCATTCTTTTCAGTGAGTGCTTTTCTATATAGAAATGAGCTTTACTGAATTTTTTTGAAGTAGTAATGGGAAAACTAGTCACAGAATAATTCTGAGATAAGTGATGCTTACACGTAAAACAGTGTTTAACCAAATGGCTCCAAAACAAAAAGCAACTCTTTACCGTGTCTTCTTTTTATAATGACACTTTTTGGCCCAAGGTTCTAGAATATACCCACTTAAAAGCGTAAGTGAACACCGTTATGCTGCCATGCCCATCCCTTCCCTACCTTTTCAGCGTGCCTGGAGAGTAGAATTTCTGTGCTCCAGGAAGTAATCGTTTCTCTGTTGTTGACTAGTTTCCTTTTTTCTTCTCTGTTCTTCATATCTGGATTTGGTTTACCTAGATTAAGAATTATAGAATGGATATATATCATTTACATGCATCTATGTATACCTAAATTATTCCATGTGATTTTTAAAAATCCTTTTACTCCCTGTTCCTTTGTAAAAAAGTAGAGTCAGCTGTATCTAATTTCCTGTGATTAGCTTAAAGATAGACTATCCTTTTGAAAATGTTCAGTTAGGATATATAATGAAAAATGGTACCCCCACCAAAATATTAGCTAATGTATTCAAACAGAATCTAGAAGATGATTATATGGATATGTGTGTCTTTATTGATTCTCCAAATTTCATCAGTCATGACAATTTTAATATAAACAAGAGGATACTATATCGGTAGAGTGGCCACATGTTCTGGTTTAGCAACAGTAGTCCCAGTTGGTACCTACTGTCTTCATATACTTACTAATAATGTCCCCTTTTTCCCAGTTTGAACAATAAATTATATTGTCACTCTCCTTATAGATCCTTTGAGTAAGAACTTTTTTAAAGCACCGTTTTAAAAGCCATTACAAAAGGAAAACACAATATTTAATGAGTAGAGAAAAAAAGCATACATAGTTCATTAAAGAGAATATACACTAATATTCTCACGTATTTCCTTGCAGTCTTTTTTCTCACATAGAATCTTATACAGAATGCTAAATAATGGTCACCTAGTTCAACCCCCAGTACTCCTGACCTTGCATTCTCTCTGCTAGACACTTTTAGTGACCGAGAACTTGTTGCTTTTCAAAGTTTATTCCATCGTTGAAGTTTACACTTTGTACCATCCTTTTTACTATCACCCAGCCCCATAACAATTTGTGTTAATTATCAAGCTTATTAAATAAAAAAAAATGCAGATTGTAACATATTTCCCATAAAGTTTTGTCAACACACCTTTGTTATAGTTGTTGCTTGAAGGAGACATGTATGTATTATAAATATTGAACGTGTAGAAGAAGCTCTTCACCTTCAGACAGTGCCAATTATTAAGTCCACTACAGGACTACAAAAGAGAGCATAGCAACAATTACTGAGATTTCTAGCAAATTTTTAGTTAATATGTTCTTATTCTCTCAGGTAGATATCTGGAATGGTGGAGAGCTGGGTTTGGCTAAAGCTTAAGTTTAGGCTGGAGTTAGGTCAGATAAAACCTCTATTTCCATTCCTGAGACACAAGTGATATATTTCTCTGACTTTTGATTTCATGAAAAAGAGAATTACTTATTTCTTTCAAAATATGGTCAAAAGACTGTCTTTGAAGTTGTACTGAGTAGGCCTTTGTGATTTTCAGTAAAATTTGATAGGTAAAGCCAAAGTGAAATGTTTTTCATTATACCTAAAACTGAATGAACAGTACATGTATTTCATAAGGGCTTAGTTTGTTTTCTTTTGTTACCATTTTATGGGTTTTAGTTTTAGTTTTCTTTTATTTATTTTTTAATTTCTGTGTTCTGGCCATACCCAGGAGAACCGTCTGCTTTTGATTTCTCCCTTAAAAGTTACATGGTAAATTTTCTTTCTCATTCTTCCGAGATGGAAAAATTCAAAGATTATACAAATTAAAAAATATTTTTACAATGCTCATCCTATTGCTTGTTATTTATTGCAGTCTGAGGCCAGACTAAAAAGGTGACAGTTATTCGGCTCCTGTATGCCCTTGATGATAAACAGATGTCAAGGCAGGTGATAAAATTTTTGTCACACACAGAAGAAGTTTTAGCCACAGCTGTACACCTGATAAACACACCATTTCTCAATGCCCCCCAAGAAGCTAAGATAGCTGGTAATCCCTAATGTAACACTGGTGTGTCTAAATTATTAACACGGAAGGACTTTGGGAACTAAGAACTTAGGTATGAGTATAAAGCACTTACACCTGTGTTGTCCAGTATAGCGGCCATATTGAGCACTTGGAATGAAATGAGTCTAAATTGAGATGGGCTTTAAGTGTAAAGTACACACTGATTTCAAAGACTTAGCCCAAAAAATGAATGTTAAAACATCTCAGTAGTATTTTTATGTCGCTGCCATGTTGAAATGATAATATGCTGTATATATTGGGTTAAATAAAGTATATTGTTGAAATTAATTTGAGTTGTTTTTACTTTTTTAATGTGGCTAGTAGAAAATTTTTAATTATGTATATGGCTCCTGCTGTATTTTTTTTTGGATCGTGCTGGCATTAACAAACATGTCTATAATTTTTTTAATTAAAAATAAAAGTTTACTTTTAGTTTATCTGTTCTTACATAGCTGAAATACTCTTGTTAAGAGTTCGAGATTAAATTTTAGTTTGACTTTGTAGTTGTTCAGACTGGCTATTATGTTTCCCTGTTTGATACATTGTATGATCATTTTAAAGCTCTTCTAAGGAAAATGTGTTTGTTTAGACATAATTTTATTAATTTTTTTTGAAAGCAAGAGATCCAAATGACCAAACTTAATGTGAAGGGACATTAAAACATAATTTCATGTAAGCGTATTTTTCTATCAGTAACTTTTTTATCCTATCAGTAACTTTTTAAGCCTGGATAATCTGTGGATATCTTTAGCTCAATTCTTGGCATGTTTTCAAAAATGCTACACTTTAAGAAACAGTACATTAAATGTTTTTTTCAAGCTTTATTTGAATTAATATTCTTGAAAACCAGTTGTGACTGTGATAAACAAGCATGAAGTTGAGTTGATGGAAAATCATCTGTTTAAAATTTCAACACGAGGAGAGTATTTAAGAACAATATTTTCTAAATGCTGGTTATATTTTTTACCTTCCTAGTCACAGACTTTGATCCTGAGAGGTATATATTTCCTATTGCTTCTGAACAAATTACCACAAATTTGATGGCTTAACACAACACAAATTTGTTATCTTACAGTTCTGGAGGACTGGAACCAAAATGAAGTCTCACTAGGTTGGCCAAAGTGTTGGAGGGCTGCATTCTTTCCGGTGGCTCGAAGGCTAATCGACTCCTTGCCTTTTCCAGCTTCTGGAGGCGACCCACATTCCTTGGCCTGTAGCCAGCCCCCTTCCATCTTCAAAGCCAGCAATAGCCAGTCCAGTCTTTCTCAGGCTGCTACTGTCTGATTCCGACTCTCCTGTTTCCCTCTTTCGCATGTAGGCATCCTTGTGATTACATTGGGCTCCCCTGGATAATCCAGGATAATCTCCCCATCTCAAGATCATTAATTGAATCACATCTACAAAATCCCTTTTGCCCTGTAAAGTAACATATTCACAGGTTCCAAGGGTAGGACAACTTGGGTGGGGTGGGGGACATTATTCTGCCTGCCACAAGGCCTGTTGATCTTCAAAGAAAAAAAGAAATCCTCTTACCTCTAGGTTTCATAACAGGAGGTCCCGCAGTATCAACAGGGCCTTCTTCATCCTCTAATCTAGGTGAAGATGCCTGTAAAGATGGCTTTATTTTCATATTTTTGGTATCTCGATGAGCATTTCCTTTGGAGTATAAGCACCTTTCTTTATGAAACACTTTTAAAGTATTTGAAAGTGAAATTTTATTACAGAATATTAAAGCCATTATTGAGAAAAATCTTTCACAAACAGGTTTAAGGTTGAACTTGGTCATTTGCTGACTATAAAATGTCAATCTTTGTGAAATCACCCTGCATTATTTTGGATATGCAATTATTGTGTCGCAGATGTTCTATCAACACATTCCAGAAAGGAGGGTCATAGAACACATTTGGCAGTTAGATTTGAAAAAAGAAAATTAGCCGGACTTTAGGGCTAATGTAGTTTTAGTAAACACAATTCTGAACTTAGATTTTACAACTTAATTTCTAATGTCCTCACCATTAGCTGTAGAAAGAAGCTACATGGAAGAAGGCCTTGTTGATGCTTTGGTGCTTGGATAGTTAACCTCAGTTTGACTCATTTTTTTTTTTTTATCATCAAAATGAAACCAACAGGTTTATTGTTTCTTACCCCATGGTTATATTTAAAAGACAAACAAGTATTATGTATGTATGTATTGGTACGTATGTCTGTGGGCGTGTAGGTAGAGACAATTATAATGCTCAGATGAAAAACCTAGCTTTAGTCTCCACATAATGTTATACAAGTACTAATTTATTAATTGAACCCAAGGCATAAAATGTATGAGGCTATGACAATCAGTTGGAATACAGCTTATAATACTTCTAAAATGTGATACAAGAACTCATCACTATCTCACCTTTCTTGAAAGGTTTAACTTTCCAATTGGAGGGTTCTCCAGACTTGGAGAACTAGTTTCCTGTCTTTAGCAGATCTAGTATAGATGACAAATGGTGTAATTAATCATTAACTTGCCCTTGTATACCTCGAGTCGTCAAAGTGGCTGTAACATGTTGATATCAAAATTTGTTTCTGAAAATGTGTCCCCATTGATACTTTTAACACATTGACATTTTTAAGAGAAGCATTACTAAAATTTCCCGTTAATATTCCATCCCAGGCAACATAACATTTAAAATTTCTATCAGCTTAGCATTGTATTTTTAGAGTTTTTGTGGTGATAATCCAAATTAAAGGTAGAGATAATCCATTGGAATCCCCCATAGATCACCACCCAACCGTATAATTATTAAAATGCTGAGTGATCGGGTTCTTCAGAGTGACGGAGTTGCTTTTATAAAAACTTAATGAGTGATGCACATTTACCATCTTGATTAAGAACATGTTTTGTATATATAGGAGTACTCGTTTTAAAGCAGGACTTCGGTTAAAATAAAAGGTTCCAGGTTATCCTGCAATGAAATGCTCAAAGGATGCTAAGGGAACAATGGCGCTATTGGGAAATGAGGACTTTCCTAGAAAACCCTAAGGATTTACCACTTTACGGGTGTAAATAGCTTGAGAAAATTTTATAGTTGCAGAATGGAAAGATGAGGATAAAGCACCTAGAATGAAACCGATACAGTGCTTGATGAAACAGTTGTATAAGAATACATAGTAAAATGCCGCTGATGTTGAAATTAGCATTGTGATTACTACCCACTCTTTTCAAATATAATGTGAATGATAGAGTAAAGTAGGTTAACTCCTGGTCTCCTGCTTTGTCCACTTAATGAATTAAAACTTCATGGGTTTTTTTGTTTTGTTCCCTCCTGCCTCCCCCCCCCCCGCCCCTCCCTCACGGTATCTGCAATGCACAGATAAATTAATTCTAACTCAGGGCAGCAACCGTGTTGCTGTTTCTGGTATTCTTTTCCTGTTGAATGGTATGCAGCTGACGGGGATCTCAATTCCAATGCCTTTTGACTATTCCTTTTTCATCTATATGTGGAAAATTACTGATACATTTAGTAACAGATGTAGCCTTCAGCAAATGTATAACTTAGGCAAATTTGGATAAGCTATTTTCTGAAATTCAGCTGAACATATTTTTACTCTCTGCTAGTCTGGTTATTAAAATCGGCACTGAAGAAATGTCATAATTGACCACTGCTTACTGAGAGTTTCATTTGCTTAGATGAACAATAGTGCTTTTCTTTACCACATTCAATACCGACAGAATTATACGTCAAGATTATGTCTTAAATTGTCCTGTTCCCAAAGGAATTAATGCTGATAAAAGCAAGAGGCAAAGTGTGGCTAACATGATTAGACCTAAAAATCTCATTATATAGTGATTATATCTAAATATCAGGTTTCCTATAGAAATTAATTATTTTTTAGTGTCACATAAAGGGACATGTATGTTATTAATGTGAATTGAGAGAGAGAAAGGTAGCAGTACAGGTAAAAAAAATATTCAGATTCTTTGTTGAATAATTCGACCCGAGTAACTGTATACCTACAATTTTGGTCTGGCCTCACATGCTTTATGTTTTATTTTATTATTGTTATTATCGTTGTTAATTACATTATTATTACTACTACTACTACAGTTCTTTATTCTTTTATTAGATTTAATTTCCCTTTACAAAATATGCATGGATCAAAAACGTGACTTTGGGAGAGTATTGCTGAGTTGTTGCTGATGTCAGTTTCATATTGTGATATTTTTTTCTCTATTTACCAAGAGATCAGTATTTCAATATAACGATGTGCATGTTTTCCCCCCTTCTCCCGCTGCATGCAGGGATTCGGGTTCGTAACTTTCGAGAATAGTGCTGATGCAGACAGGGCCAGGGAGAAATTACACGGCACCGTGGTAGAGGGCCGTAAAATCGAGGTGCATGTCTTCAATAATTCAATTTCTGGTTTATATTTTGATTTCTGTTTTCGTGTATTGCCTCAACTTATTTCACATTTGGAACCCTGTCTTGTTTGTGTGTGTGTGTGTGTGTCCTTCACCCTCTTGCACTGAAATGTATAAAAGTAACATTTCTGTCCTCCTCCCCCACCTTTTTTCTTGTTGTTTGGGGGTTTTAATTTTGATTTACTCGAATGCGTATGTATATGTGTTTTTCATTTACTTTTTTCTTCCAAAACGTTCATCCTTCTCTCTTGATTTTTTTCCTTTGCTTCAGTTTGCGAGACTCCAAATTCCTGTGATTAGGCCAAAATAAAACTAACTTTAAAAATGTCTGCAACTCTCCAATTTATAACATTGTGTCCTGTAATAAATCAAGGGGCCAGCCAATGTCCTCTCTCTGGGGAGGCCAGTTCGCCTCCATGTGTGTATGATAAGCAAGGGATAGAAGATCGTAGCAATTGTGGGGAGGGAGGAAAGATTCCACAATTCATGTAGTTGTCAAATATATTTAACGTCAAGAATTTCAGCAGTTAACGGTAAAATCCTCAAAGGGTTTGATGGTTACCTGGTGAATGTACTGTTATTGTGATTGAGTCAGCACCAGGTGTTCACCAGCCCTTAATAAGGCAATGAAGGTTAACTGGCTTCTTTCCCCTTTCCCAGTTTTTAAAAGTATAAAATATAAAAGCCACCATTTTGAGTAAGATGTTTGCATATTTTGCTTTTTTTCCCCCCCTCCCTTTCCAATGGTTTAGCATTTAGGGCCCTTCACTTGACTCACTCTTTCCATGGTAACTATACACAATGCTGGCGATGGTGCCCGTTGGCGGTAAGTGAAACCAAAGCGCTAGAGAAGAAGCTTTATCAAATGTAATTACAAAACAATTAAATAAGAAGGAAAAGTCCATCTGCCATCTCACATTAACCCTACAAAATGTGATTTGACTTGTTGCTCCTCCTCCTTCCCCTCCCCTCTTTTATTTTCGATGCTGTTGAGTAATGCCGCCTGGACTCTGGATGTACATTGTTTTGTAGCAGTCTGAGCTGTTTGATACTGACATCATGGTGATTTTTCCCCCCTTGCACATCTTACTCAGAGTTACTGAACTCCAGTTTGGCTGGTTTTATTAATGCACTTCCTGCCCCTACTTCCTCTCCTACTTTTCCTCTTTGCCGAACCTGTTTAGAGCTATGACTGTTATTCCTTTGACCTTGACAGCTCTCCTTCCTGCCCATGACACCTTTCCTGACTTTCTCTTTTCTTTTCCCCCACCTTTTTGTCCTCTTTACCCAAGTTCTGTACCTGTCCTTTTCCCTCTTCCTTTCCTGCCCTTTCTCTCAGTTATATGCAGCTCTTGGTCTCTTTTTGCTGACTGGTGGTTTCTGATTGGTTCTGGCCATTTTTCTTTTAAGTGCTTGGGTGCATTCTGCTCTGGCAGCCAGTGTCAGCTCTTGCCCATTCTAATCCTTGTCTGTGAGAGCCTTGCCCTTTATTTTCTCCCTTCTTTCCAAAGTCGATTGTTTTTTTTTTCTTTATTTGTGTGTGTGTGTTTTTAACTGCATGCTCTCAGTCTCATCATTGTTGTATTCCATTCTTTCTTTTTAAATGTGAAATGTTTGTATTATTTGGTGGGTCAAACTAGAGTAAATGGAGTTTCAAGCTCTTTTCTTCACGTAGTAATATTATCACTATACAAATCCTAAAAGATAGTAAGACATGTTTTAGTTCCAGTTCTACCTAAAATTGGTCTTTTTATAACACAATTTATCAGTCTACAAATTTAACATAATGTAAATCCCCAGAGGCAAAGTAAGATATATATTCGAATGTTTTATAATTTCTTTTTAAAACTGGCCTGTTCTTTGACCTCACAATACTATATAATCAAGTTCTATGGTGAGGCTTCGCCTCCGTGCAAGAGCTCTGAGGCTGGTTCTGACACGGGCCGCAGTATCCTGACCTCTGCGCCCCGTTCATCTTTTCTTCATCAACACCGTCTTTGTAATACCTGCTTAGCACCGAGAACGCTTTATGTTATGCCGTTCATAATAAGAGTAGAGAATACCATAAACAAAAGAAACCTAAGCTTTATTTTTTTAATTAAGTGCCTCATTTAAAAGCCTTCTGAAAACTTTATTCATAAGTAGGTAGACCACAGAGTCTAGAAAATTCTGAAAACCTGTCAACATGGTAATCTAAGTCCCTATATGTGTTGACTAACTTCAAACAGTAAAATCTTATATAAACATCCCAAAAATGCTGAACATGAGAATAAAGAGAAATCCTCAGATTCATTTTCTTCCTGCAGATTCATTTTCTGACCCATGTGGGAAGCCTCTGTTTTATTAATGAACTTCAGAGTTCATATGCAAACAGAATTGTTTTCAATTTGTTTTGTCCCCATATTTTCCTTAATGCAGAGACTTCTCTGTTTAAGAGCTTTCCAAAGAACTAGCAAATGTAATTTGTCTCTGGATACACGGGGCGGTAAAGTCGCCCTGGTTTCCCATTTGGAGACTAAGAAACTGCATTTTACTCTTGTTAGCCTCATTGAATAATAAATACTTTAATTAAAGTACTATATATTAATATTTTATATTGCTATATTATTTAAATCAGTGGTCTCATTGTAAACTGAGTACTGTGTTACTGGATGAGCAACTCCATGTTCCTTAATGTGGTCTGCTTCCTCCCTCCCCCTCTTCCTATTTTTAGGTGAATAATGCTACAGCACGTGTAATGACCAATAAGAAGATGGTCACACCATATGCAAATGGTAAGAGCACAAGTCATTTTCAGAGTGATGTCAAAGAGTCTTGATTTCAGTCTCAAAGTAGTTTGTTTCATTGACATTGAAGTATTTTCTTTACCTAGAAGGGTATTTTATTTTCAGAAATTAACTTTTTTCTTAGAATGAAGCTGAGGTTTTTAGTTATTAAGGTGTTACGGTCGCAGTAAAGATCATCTTGTATAGTGGGAACATGTCATTTGAGGTAGAACCCACCAGAGCATAGAGCACCCCCTTTATAGCTGCCATAGTTCTTTGTAACATATTAGGCTTGTCGGTAACTCCCCGGATGCCCAGGAGCTCTCCCTTTTACTACTGATTTCTACTCATCTGAGCGTGAGTGGAATGATTCTTGACCCTTTGTTCCCCTTTTTTCTAGCGGTAACAGCCGTGAGTTATGTGCACGTGCGTGTGTGTTCTATTTTCTGTTCCATGACTACGTGTTAATATAGTGAGTTTTATAAATGTTTTTCATTGAGAAGGAAATTTTCTGTGACTATTTTATCTAACAAACACTGCAACTTTTACATCAGTCGTCAAATTTAATCTAGACTCATGAGATGGGATGTAATTTTAATCTTTGGCATAATAATGGTTTTGCATATTGTGTTTTTTTAGGACCATCTTGGCGGGACCATCTTGGTCCTGAAGGGTTGGGGGCCTGAGGCCTCCAGCTCTACTTTGGTCTGAGCAACTCCTCATTCTCTGTTATATATTTTAGAGTCCTACATAAGATTTATCTAGAATAAAAGGGAAATTTTCTTTTTTTTAATTGCTTCGTTAAAGTTTGAACCTACTGCTAGAGTATGACAGCACATGCTGGCAATGTCTTAAATAGAAGTGTATTAGTATTGAGTCTTATGACGTCTTCAGCAAACATGTAATGTCGCCTTTCAAACAGATGATACAAATTAGCATGATTTGCATTTTCCCTGCTCATTTCGGTGGTGTGTCATGTGATACCACCACTCTCACGTTACCTCTTGTTTTCTTCTTTTCACGATCACAAAAACAGAGGTGTCTACAGTTTTGATTAAAAAAAACAGTGGAAACAGAAAAGGAGGACGAGGCAAAGTACGTCAGATTTCCTTTAGAGCCGGGGAGAAGGTGTGGCAGAAAGAGCCGCTGACTGGCATTCAGGGGACAGACGTTCTACTTCCAGACTGGACTCTGCATTTTACTCTGTGACACTGGGCCCGTTTCCCAACCAAGCTGATTCTGTTTTCATCGCTATAAATTAGCAGTCACAGAATTTTAGCACCAGATGTCTCTTTAAAAGTCATCAAAACCCAACCCTCTTAGCTAATAATTATTTTGGAAATGAAGCCCTGAGCGGTATTATATTTACTCATTATCCAGAGGTGATACCTGTCTTATAGCTCTCTTTGGGTTTTTGTGAAGGTCAAAGTGACATAAGCAACTGTGAAAATATATTGTAAATTGTACAAAAGTAAACATTTTCAGAATATTGACAGCACATTGTTGTGTGCTGTTATAAGGTGCATTCACTGTGTGCATTTTAAAGGGACTGCTTAAGTAGTAGTCTCATTGGTAGGAAGGAAAAGGTCATATTTGAATATTATGCTAAAACAATACTTAAGCCTGATGGAGCCAGACCTACACCTGCAGTGTTAGAGGTTCTGACAGGAGTGTGCTAGGTGCCTTTCTGGTGAATTCTCAGTCAGCCTTTTGGTTTTCGTTGGTTGGAGTCACTTGATTTGTCTGACATTGCAGAACATTTGTGCTTTTACAACTCCAGTAGGATATAAACCCAGATTTTGCCAAATTTTTTGTAGAATAATGAAGAGGCATTGTGAGCACATTAAAATAATGAATGGGGATTGGATTGACTCATAATGAATGGGTTTTCTCTTGAATAATGTCTTTGCTTGTAACCATTTAAACCTGGTAATTGACCTTTTCTTCTGTCCATTCATATCTTTATAGAGCAGCAGTGGCACAGTGTTAGGCCCTTAAGCTAATATAAAAGAAGTAAACCAAACAGCCAGTCTTAGGAAAAATAATAGGGCATGTTTGCTTATGAATAAAATTCAGTAAATATTTATTAATGTTTTTATACGTAATTCTACTCTTTAATGATTGGTAGGCAGTAGTACATTTTTTTCTAACACTCGTCATATTCCTATAAATATAAAAACAGGAATGAAGAAATACATATGACACCAATGCTAATGTTTGGAGATACTTAAATGTGTAAGCTGATGTTCGACAGCAGTCTAGTATCCTTTAGCTAAAAGGTCTGATTAACTTAAATGTGTTCATCACACACCAAAATCTCAGAAGACACGCACTGAAGTTGGGAATGTACCTTGAGTTTTATTGTTGCGTGTCTCTCCTTGTTGAGTCGATTAACGCCAGTGAAACCCCAATGAAAGGAGATTTCGGCTTACCCCAGATACCGTCAGCATGGTATAATTGAACATGAGTGCAAAGATCTAGGTCCAGTTTGAATTCACTTGGAGGAGGCCTGTATAAAACAACTAGAGCAGTAAACAGTGTTACGGGGTGATATAGAAGAAAGTACATCACAGTGTGGTATAGAACGACATAAACTGCATTCTGCCTTTTTCCTTTTCCTAAACAAAGACTAGGACGTGAGGCAGTTCTGTGAGAGACACTATACCAAACCCCAGGATTTATTTCTATTTCTTTTTCTTTTTCTCATTCCCTTTCCATCTTCCTCCCTCCCTCCCTCCCAATTTTTTTTTCTCTGTCTCCCCTTTTCCCGTACCCTCCCTACCAACCCCTCATTATCCCTTTACTGTGCTTGTCCGGCTTACAGATAATCAGGTCTGGAAATGTCATCACCATCTCATATAAACCCCACCTGGGATTCTAAGGAAAAGTTGGTGATAAACAAAAATAAACCCAGAGTTGCCATCTTGAACATTGCTCCTTTTCCCTGTATTCTTTGCCTAGTCTTAAATGCTCACTGTCCTCTCTTCCATTTCAGGTTGGAAATTAAGCCCAGTAGTTGGAGCTGTATATGGCCCTGAGTTATATGCAGGTAGTATTTAAGTTAATTTTTCCATGTGTGCTAATTAATTGTAACAACATCTGTTATTTGTCAACTTACTATCCCTTTGTAATCTTTTGGCATTTTTTAATTTTTTTAATGCAATCAGCATCCAGCTTTCAAGCAGACGTGTCCCTAGGCAATGACGCGGCAGTGCCCCTGTCGGGAAGAGGGGGCATTAACACTTACATTCCTTTAATCAGTAAGTAGCCTATGTTGGCCTGCCATGGAGTCTGACTGTAGTGAGGGAGCAGTGATGTGCTAGTGTTTTTCTTTGAAGCATAATCCACAACTGAAAAGGAGGCATTGTTGAGAGAGAGAAATGATGTCACAATGCCCTGTCCTGCTCGGCCAGTGCTAAACTCTTTCTGACCAAATGTGAAGATGGCCACAAAGCATGAACAGTTGGGAAAAGCAGAGGGTGGTGAGGGCATGTAAAGAACATTTTAATCTGTACTTGATAATAAAGAAAACAAAAGAAGTACATATTTGTGAAATGTATTATATGTGTTCTCAGCAAGGCAGCTTTGGGCCCTCAGGTAGAGAGTATCATTTCAAAAGCACCTCCAGTATTATTGATTATTCTCAGCTCTGTCGCTATCTCTAAAGTCATTTTGACCTGAGCCATTTTGTTCTAGCAAAAGGTATAATTAAATAGAGTCCAGTGGACACGGAATCAGTGTCTGCGTGCCTTCCAGAGAACAGCACGCATAAGATGCACCCTTAAACGGTGTCTGCCTCTTTGCTGATACAGGGCCACTTTACATTTCTCGATTCAAACATTTTAGATAAAGGAATTAAGTTGACTAACGAGATGAAATGTCTAAAGACTATTTCGTGCCTTAGAGTTTGGCACCATGTAAAAATAAAAGAATATTCTTATAAAGAATAATTATTATAAGCACATAATAATGTTTGGAAACAAGATTAATAGTTAGCCTGTTAAAGAGTTTATATCAATTGATTTAAACTGCCAGCAGAAATTAAAAGTCTCGTCTCTTATTATGGCAATAGTTCTCAGAGCGTCTTGATCTGCTTCTCAGCAGCTTACATTGTAATGCCAAAATTGGGAAGGAGCAGAGAAAACTCACTCCAGATTTCTGATGAACAAGGCATGGAACCATTAATTGTTGCATATCGGGTCTCTTCATTTCTTTTTCAGAAAAGATGTGAACATACCTTTTAAGTTTTCTGTAGTTAGTTCAGAGCAAGTTATGATTGTATACCTGCTATTGAATGTAAGTTGACATTTCTGTCATATTTTGGGTCTCCCTTTAGTTCCTGGCTTTCCTTACCCAACTGCAGCCACCACGGCGGCCGCTTTCAGAGGAGCCCATCTGAGGGGCAGAGGGCGGACGGTGTATGGTGCAGTCCGCGCGGTACCTCCAACAGCCATTCCCGCCTATCCAGGGTAAGCGTTAGATTCCAAAATAAGCAGTTGGACAAGAAGATACCATGGCGCTCTTAACTTCTGGGACATTGCCGTGCCACATAGCAGAGATTCTATGAATATTTGCAAATTAACGGATTAGGTGGCAAGAAAAGAACCAAAATACACCATCGTCAGAATGTAACAGATATCAATATATTATATAAATCTTCATTTTGGCCACCTTAAGCCCTCACGATAGTGGCTTGAGACAGTAGCCAGACCGTCTTGTGTTTACTAGCAGTGTGTTGGCATGGAGTTCACTCAGCATCGCACGAGTATGGATTAACACTACTGCAGAGAACCAAAATAGGAACTCAGGATTGTAGTACAAGTCTGCATCTGCTGTGTTCACCCCTCATCACCACCCTGGGTTGGGGCTGAGGCTACCACGTCTCCCCTCTCTTTCGGTTTCACTGCCTGGGTGGTGAGCAGCAGAGCTAGTTACCCACAATGGATTTGCTTTCTTTGTAGGAAACGGATTAAAAGAGGTTAATTCAAAGATGAACCAAGTCCAATTGAATCAAGGGAGAAAGGGAGAAGTAGGAAGAATTAAACTACAGTTGGCTTCTGAATGATGGTAAAACAACCAATGTAGCTGAGCATCCCTCACCCTTTGATTTTTGTATGGAGGGTGTCTCATGCAGTGGAATGATTCCATAGCAACAAATAAATCCTTTGTTATTGAATGGGGGAGAAGGAGTGAAGACGGCAGGTTTTGTTTTTAGTTGTTTCTCAGTGTCAGCCTTAAAAAGTACATTATTATAGTGGACTTTTTATAAGTTAGTTGTATCAAGGACTTTCCTTCTTCAAAGATGTGATATTTGTGTTCTTCATCTTTTCTCTCCCTATGACAGGTTTTTTTTTCCTTATTCTTACTGAGGAATAAGCATAGTGGCAGGGAAGCCTATTCATTGCTACTTAGTTAAACTACAAAGGGAAAGAGCCTCCTTTGTAGATCCTTTTTGAACAGCAAAATTGGCTTTAAGGTGTGCTGATTTAGCGTTCATTCATAGGCCAAATGGACATACCATTAGAGGTCCTCCATTGCACAGATTTAAAGCATTTTTATTAGACGGATTGAAATGGGCAGGCTCCAAAAGCCACTGGAAGGGAACTGCTTTAGAAATAAACCTTTGTTTGCAGTTATAGGTGATTAAATCCCATGCATTCCATCATCTTCATCTTCTGCCATTACTTACTTTTAATTTTATCCTTTTTTCTCTCAACTTGCCTTTGACCTTCAACCTCTGACATCTCTTTTTAAAAAAGTAAAGATGCAGTATTATTTCATCAAGAAATAATTCAAGTAAAACATAAAAACAAACCTTTTGGCAGTTCTGCACACTAGGAAAATTGTTCATGAAGCGTCTTTCATTTCAATCCAAGAGAGTTTACCGTCACATTTGCAAAGAGATACTGCTCCCCAGAAACGTGGGACTTCTTTATTTTGTAATATTCCTGAGTTACTTTATAAAGCGGTTGAATTCATTACTATTCAGTGTAGGTCATTTCAGTATATTGGCCAAACTTGAAAACCCATTCTCTAGCAAGTCTGCGTCAGGTACATATTTGCTCAAAGATATTTTATCTTTATGTCTTAGTCACATCAATTTCTATGCATTACATTGAACACTAATTTCCCATGTTGTCTTTTTTATTAACTAAATCACCCGTTTACGTGGAAGATGGCAAGGAATAAGTCCAGTATTTTATGGGGAATGGCCTAAAATTGCTTCTCAGCTTAGTAAACTAATTTCATCATTAATCGTTGTGTTCTAGCCCCCTGTGGCATTCGATACAGGGAATATTGGAATTCTTCTAGAATTTAGGTGAATATTCCCAGTGAGTGATGCAATGTAGGTAAAATTTATTCGTGTTTTTAATGCCACCACGCTTCTCGATAGAAGAATTGTTTTTAACCTTTGTCTCTTTCCCCTTACTGAAATTGTTGAAGGTAACTAATCACCACTTGGCTTTTGCATTTTATCAGCCTTCTCATTATGAGCAAGTCTCTGTTTTACAAAAATGCAGTTGAGCAGCCGATTACTTTCTAATATCATTCTTTAACTGCAGTTGGAGACTATGAAAAACTAAGGGAACATCACAGATGAGTTTCATTTGCCTGCTGTGTAATACAAAAGCACAGCGTATTTGGGGCATTGCAAAATGTGACCATACTATCCTGTAAACAACAAAATGTCATTGGAAGTAGAATTCAGAAACTTTTCTGCTACCTAAAAGAAATAAGTGATTTCATATTCAAGTTAAAAATATGACTTGATGACCTCACTCGCTAGCTTATTTATTGTAACAGAGAAGCCAGTGGTGAAAATTTCCAGCTTGTTTAGTTGAACAAACAATAAATAGATCTTCTAATGTAAAACAGCCAAATCTCGATTTAACAAATATGAAGAAGAAAGTCTTATCTTTTTTTCTCTACCCCTATTCTATGTCTCTTGGTCCCAAAGTAATGTTTTGGGGAAATTATATGCACAAAACACCTCAAAAGGTTTGACATCTATATTTTAGTTATAATAGTTTAGTATTGCTCAGGATTAAAACAAGTCATGTATTTTGTTCGATACAAATTAATTTTCGAAAATTAATTTGTATCAAACAAAATACATTAAACCCTTCTATTCCTAATCAGCTACGTTCCCAGTTTTATTCTTTTAGATAAAACAGGTCATGCCCAGAATTTCAGTTAACAACTGTATTTTTTAGAATTCCATGAATTATTGTTATGGTCAAAAAAGAACCCTTAAAATCTTCCAGTTACTCCTTCCCACTCTGGATTATATTGTTACTATCTGGGATCCCCACTGCACCTTTCAATTCTTGGACCTTGGACCAATCACCTTAACCTTTAGCTCATTATCTCTGCTTGTGAAAGCAATGCATTGTGGGTATTTTTGGTTGTGTTTTTTTTTTAATTACATTTCTCTGTTTACTTTGGTCAGAATTGATTGACTTGTTTTTCTGAGGTGTTGCATTGGTTCTTAAAATGCTGAATAATAATACTTTGCATGCTTGTGTGATCAGCCAAATCTTATCGCATGTCTAATGTGCAGGATAAAAAGCAGGTGATGTATGGATATCAGAAAAAAATTTACATATTACTATAAAACTAATAGAAAATACTAAACATAATTTTGAAACAGACTTTTGCCTACGTCCTGCCCTAATGGAATTTTTTGGGTTCATTTTCTTTTCATGTTAAACCCCTCTCCATATGCCAGCCCTCCCCCCCTCACCTACACACACACACACACACACACACACACACACACACACACACACACACACACATACACATTACACATACACACACACATACCTTTTGAAGCTCTTTAAAGAAAAACTTCCTTCTAGGTCAAGCTTATTTTTAAAAATACTCCAGGTTTGAAAAGTTGGTGTTTCCAATCCAGCAGATTTACGGTAGCTGTATTGGGCCCTCTGGGAATGCTGTTTATTGTTTTAATCTTAATTACCAGCCATGCAGGTTGTTCATTCCAGGCGTGCATTCCTTCCCCTCCTCGCATGTCCCGGAGCTGCCTAACGAGTGTGCACCTTCACATTTTCCTGACTGACTTGCCATGGCCCCGAGCCCAGGTCATGTATTCATACATCACCTGCCTGTGTAGAGCGCATGTGCATGCTGCCGTCCTCAATAACCGGAATGTGTTTCTGTTCTTTTGTTTTTTGTTTTTGTTTTTGTGTGGATTTTCTGCAGTGTGGTTTACCAGGACGGATTTTACGGTGCTGACCTCTATGTAAGTACACACACTGGGGCCTTCTTGACCCCATCCCCTGACAAGCCAGCCTTTTTTTTTCTGTTTCTTTGGTTTGGTTTGGTTTTTTAAAATATAATTTATTTAATTTTTGTTTTCTTTTTCCTTGTGGATATATATATATATATTTATATATTTAAGAATGCAAGCATGCTTCTCTGCCACTGCGCTTGCCCCTGGGTGCAAAAACTAAGCCTTTGGGTTTCCTGATCATTGCTAGAGTCAGTTTACTGGACATATTCTTTTCCCTTCCCTATACCTACAGATGCTCTGTGGATCACTAATATATTTTTGAGATGATCAGCAGGTTTAAAATCTTTTATTACTGTCGTATCATATGCATACATAAATGGCAGGATAGCTTAGCCTTAAACCAACTCTTTCCCTTTTCTGCTTTTCTACTCATTTCACATCCCTCTTTAGGTCATTAGAGTTTCGATTGATGTAGATGGCAGTAAACTTTCTGAATTGCATGTTTTCCTATTTTATATACTTTGAGAGAGCGCTGTCTTGCGAAAGTGGAATAAGGAACTGATGCAAGTAAAGAGTGGGTGGTAATGAGAGGAAACTAAATATTCAGTTGCTTAAGGCCTTTCTTTACCAAAAGGTCCACAGCCAGTGGGTCTCTTTTCTTAAGAGCTGTGTAGAGTGGCAGAATTAGCAACCTAGACTCTTCTTATAAAGATTGGACTGTCATACAATAGTTGTTGATTCTGCCAGTCATGTTACCATGTAATCTGTTACTTAAACTATATAACTATAGTTTCATGATTGGATTGCCACACATTACTTAAAATGTGAACAAAATGATCTAACTGACAAAGAGTCAAAGTTTTTGAGTTTCGAAGTCTTTTATTGGGACCTCTCCAAATGTCCTTTTTCTGAATGCAAGCTTGGTCTAACCACCAAGTCATTGAGAAACAATTTTGTAAGAAAACTTGTCGGCTTGAAATTATTCCTCGATCCTAGGTTACAATCGTTTGGAAATACTTTCTCCACCCTTACCTCTCAAAAGCAATAAAGGTACCATTGTAGTGAACTATTTCCACAGCCTGCCGGAGATTCTCTGGCAATCTAAAAATGTTAATGCATTTTTAGAGTACACTCTGTATTTCATGAAGTAGATGATCCTCCAGGGGACTGTGGGTGACTGTACACACCTCTGCTATGTAGAGTAGACCTTCAAAGTATGCTTTAATTTAACAGATGCTTAAAGGAGCTTCAGCCATGATTTGGTCCCAGCTCTCTCACTTTATAGATACGTTTCGTAGAGAGATTGTGACTTACCCTGATTACATAAGTTATTTGTATAGCCAAGCATAAAACCCAGCTAACCATTATTTCATTATCTCTCTTAGTATTTAATTAAAATCCACATCTGTCCTCAGATGATTTTCAAGAAGTAATGAAAAGTATTTTTTTTTCCCCCTGTGCTCACAGTGAAAATTGGAAGTTAGGGGAAAATACCCTAGTTTTATACCCTAATTTACACCGAATTACACTTTTCTAAATATACATATTTACAAACAATCTTAGCATGTACATTCTCCCATATACATTAGTATCCATATTCTCATGAAACTCATCTTTATGTTATTGAAGTTGTTTTCTTGAAATCTGGTCTATTAGAGCATACTTTTCCATATGAATTATTTCTTGTCAAGTTTTTTTTTTCTCTAATATCTTCCATATTTGGGGATTTTTTAAGTGTGGCCTACTTCTACCTTATTAAGATTTGCCTACTTCTGTGTTAAGCCAGCCAACCAAATATTTGTTGACAGTTCTCATTTCTTTAGTTCACAATATATGATTTCATTTGGAGTGAGAGATGATTTTTTTTGTATTCGTTGAGAAAAACACTCTTGAATTTTTTTTTATCTTCTTACTGGATTCCCTTATCAAGCTAAACAGAAGTAATTCAGTGACCTTGCCAAAATATTTTTTTGACCCATGGCCCCTTGTTGATGAAGAGAATTAATAGTAATGTTATTGTCATTTTTAGTTCCCATCTTAAAGCATTACTGGGAGGAAAAAGTTGGTCACTAGTGCTGAAATAGTATCCAGAATCACTAATGAAAAATAAGAATACATTATGAGGTTAACTGTTGCTTTAAGCCTAATAAAACTGTAGCTTTTAAAACTTTATATCCCTTCCCCCCATTTCATCAAAGATTTCTTGAAATATTATCCCTGGAAAAAACAACTTTATATTCCCCATTCCATATGTGAAGGAGCAAAGGATGCTTCTTAAAAAACACACAAACAAAAAACCCTGTTGTTTCACCTTGAGTTTGTTCTTCTCTCTGTACATTTTTCCATCTATAGGAATCTATCAAGGTGAGTTTAGCTCTTGTTTCCTCAGAAGGGCAGGTTAGAAATAGAAAGAGCAGAGAGTGTATCTAGTATAAAAAGTGAGCTGAGCCATAGCTTGAAGAGATGACATGAGGGAAAAGAGTTGAAGTTGCTAATTTTGTTTTAAGCTATATTAATTGAGGCTATTGATTGCGGAGGTTTTTAAAATCTCGTTCCTTGTTCTGTTCTAAGGCCATAATCCCTGCTAGCCGTTTTCTTCCTTTCTGTTTCTTTTATGGCACGTTCCTCTCCGGAGAACTGATCTAGCAATTGTGCCCGTCATTTATAAAGTGATTCCCACCCCCTACCCCAGGATAAGACTTGGGAGTGTAGCAGACAGTGTACGTATCCACCTGCCCTCCTTTTTTTTTTTTTTTTTTTTTTTTGGACTGGTAGAAATGGCATGGTTCACCCTAATTCACTTTTTCAATGGGATAACAAACTGCTCCTAATTCTCATCCTGTGAAAAGCATGCTTGCATCCAAAGGAAAGAAAAGGCTGGTGGGCCCCTTAGCGGGCTTTTTGTATGATTGTTTTCCTTCCACAGCTGTGTTTTTTGAACTGCTCTTCCTGTGTTCTGTTATAGAATAGTCTTACAGGAACCAATCATTAGCGCTAAAATACCTCAGGTAGGAGTGCCAGTGTGACCTGCCAATCAATCAGATTGTGGATTGCAGTGAAACAAATTGAATTATACTAACCATTCCAGCTCCACGTTAGAGATGGGAACAGAGGCTTTTTTGGACAATCAAGACTTGTGAGCGTGTGATCTAAGCCCTGCTACCTCAGCAGTGCACACAGTCAAGTTCCACACACGACAGCACTTCCTCCAAAATGAAGTGCCCCTGTCCCGTTGCCACGTGTCCACACCGGGCGTGTCAGATGCACTGTCCCATCACTGCCACCTCTTTTACTTTGTCAATCACATTGAACAGTGGTGTTTAACCTAGTCTTATGTTTGGAGATCATTAGCAGTTGAGGGGACATTTTTACACTTCTGTGAAAGAAATGAGGAAAGGGAGGAAGCAGAATCTTTCCAGACGGGACTCCTGAATCCCACACTGGGCCCTGTAGTGACATCATAGTGATAATTGGACCGTGCTGTTAAACGAGGTTGAGGTTCCCTTAAAAAGCTGCACCTATAAGGACTCTGCAACGGAAACATGTATTTCCCTCCCTCTTTTCCTTTGACCGTCAAACAAGGTCAGTGAGCCCATTCAGGTCGTAATGCACTATTAGGTTTGCTGATAGCTGGATGCGAGGAAAGAGAAAAACAATAGATAGCTTTTCACAGTTGAGTTAGTTTAGTTATGTAGGTGCCCAGTGAGATCTTAGAAATGAACTGCTTTGGGGGAGATGTGGACAGTAGAGTGTTTGAAAGATTTAATTCATTAAAGATGATCCCTCATCTAGCATAGAATTAGTAAGTAGAGATACCAAGTTGAGTCGTAACAATTTCTTAATCTCAATTTTAAATAAAATAAAATTTAAATACTTACAACATTTTTTCATTACTGCTTTCAAAGTAGGTAGGTTTCCCAATCAGCAGTGCGATAGTATTTCATTACTATAAGTTTTAGTATTCACATCTGTGTTATTCACATTCAGTGAAAGGTACCATGTTGCCACATAAGAATTCTGTCCCCTAAAGAGAACAGTCTAGAGCTACGGTTCTCAGCTGGAGCGGGGAGGAGGCGAGGGAAAGGGGGGAGTTAGAAACGTGTAGGGACAGGCAACACGACTCACAGAGGCTCAGCATTCAGCACACGCCAGTGGGAATCGGTCTCTGCTCTGCTGCAGTGATGTTAAGCACCGCACCTGCCATTCTCCCCACACACCTGCCTCCCCCTCCGCCCCACTCTTGCTCTCTAAACCTACACACCACATGTAGGGAACAAGCTTTCATTTTGTCTGCTGGTCTTGAAATATACACTCTTCTCCTCAGTGTCATAATGTCGTTGTCTTCCAGGTAGAATGAAGGTGTCTTGACATCACATGCTCACCAAAGTCCTGTTTTAATGTAAACCTAAAACGAAAATATGATCAAATAAAAAGCTAGATTAAAATCAAGACCAGGGGGAAGTCTGCCAGTGTGAGATTAAGCTAAGAGTTATGCAGATAAAGGTCAAATATAGGAGGGACGATAAGTAGAACCCTTTCATTTTGTTCTAGTTTAAAACACAACTGCAAACCTGTGCAGAAAAATCATGTGGTCAGTGTGGCAATGTCAAAAAGTTAATTAGATTACAAACTAGATTCAGAGTGCAATAGAAGAGCCCTAGGAGGTGACATTGAGCCATGGAAAACTGAGACTTTAACAACCACACAAGGAAGGATCTTAAAGGTAACAGCATTTTCCTTTGACAAAATTGGAAGTTGAAGGCAGAGATATGTTATGGCTATGTGAAAAGATACAATGCTTAAGCAGGAGATATGTTAGAAGAACACTGGACTAGAATGGATGGGTGTTGAGAGGGCCAGTGTACAAGTGAGTGCTGCGGGTCAGGACTGAGTCAGGGTGTCAGGATGAGGAGGGCGGAAGAGGGGAGTGAGGTAGCATCAGGCTGCCCCGGCTGGGAACCCTAGGAGTTGTTCAGGAGGAGTCACAAAGGAATGAGAAAGTAATTATTTTTAAAGGGGCAGATGTGTGTTTGGATCCAGGCTTAGCCATGCTGAATTTACCCAGCTCTCAGGGTTCCCCAAAGCTGTCTGTGTGTGCCCTCCGACATTAGGGTGTGCTGTGGCCATGCTAATCCCCATTTTTTGTTTTATTTCAAATCACACACAGATAGAATCTGCAAACTGCTTCAGATCAAACAGGTCTGATTGTGTGTAAATACATATGTCCTTTTTAATTTTTATTATTAATGGTTGCTTCAGTTCTGCATCAGTGCATGGTTAAAAGCGATACACATCAGCTATTTCATGACTTCATATCTCCAAATGAATTATTTCTCCTCTTTTTTTTTTTTTTGTTTGTTTGTTTGTGCAGTCAGCTGAAGAAATGTTAACATCTCACTCTAAATCTCTCAGTGGAGTCTCTGTTCCCTTCTCTGATATAACAGATGGGTTACTGCTTGTTACAATTATTAACATTGTGGTGTGGGCCAGGGGTAGGGTGGGCAAGATTTACTATTTCTTTGGGCTGGGGAGGGGCCAGTCGTTAGGGTATGGAATGTTAACTCAAGTGGTGACTGACTGTTTCCGTAATACCAGGTCGTTGTGGCTGCACGCTCTAGTAATTGAGGCTGTGTACTTCACCGAGCTTGTGGTAGAGCCTAGGGCAAACCGCTGTCCCAAGAGAATGCTGGGATAGATAGAGTTAGCCATTACGAGTCTGAACGTGGTGATTTTGCTGGTTGTTTTAGCTCCAGATGTTGGCATGCTTAGTTTTTAATGTGATTAATAAATGTGGCGCCATATCCCCTCCCCACGCCTGAACCCTGTCTCTCCTCCCCCTTTCCCCACCCTTGTTCTTTTTGAAAAACTTAAGAAACAGTAATGAAAACCTTGGTGTTTCAAACTGCACTTTGTTCTCATGTTGCATAAAAGACATTACGTTTGCTAGTAGGAGTAAAATTCAAAAAAGTTTCTCAGCCTGGCATCTTTATGCACTCCAAAATCCGGACTAATAAATAAATATCTCTGAATTATCTTTATATTGTATTTTACATTATGTGATGTATTTTGTTGAATAACCAATTTAAGCAGGAGATGAAATACTTTGCAGCAAGAATACCTCTAAGAGGAATAAATCCACGATATACAATTTAATTTTTCTAATTTGGGGGGAATTATCAATGACTTACCAGAGTAGTTTATAAGGATATTACCTGCTGGTCCTAAACACAGACTCCCTTTAAAGGGCCTCTCTGTAGACCGTTATCATAAAGTAATTAGAGTAGTCCCGTCGAAATATCTGCTTTTACAAAAAAATAATTAATGTAGTTTTTCTTAATGCTGATATTCTTCTCGAGCCTTTTGTCAATAAAATGTTTGCACCCCTGTCCTGTTTTCCTGAATTTGAATAGCAGAGAACCCCATCAAATTCACACTCCAGAGTCAGAGTTCACTTACAGCAGAAGGAAATGACCACAGCTAGAGGAAGCTTTTCCCACAGTCTGATCCGTTTTAAATCGTTTTGAGTCATGGTGACATTGCTCCCAAAGCACTGAGGTCCTGAGGCTTCCTGCAGGCTGAGGAAAGTGAGGGGAGGTGGCTCTGTCAGGAACCTCATACCGAACCTGTTTGTGCAGAATCAGTGCAGTGCGGCCGAAAGCTGTGTTGATTTGATACACTCCCCAGTGTCTGACTTACCGAGAGTCTGGACCATACTTTGGGGCCTCAGAATCCCTTAACCCGTTTCCCGTTTGCCCCAAGAACACTCCCCGGCAGCGCTTGCGGCTGCATTTTCCCCCAAGATGACTCGCGGGTTACAGTCCTAACCTTGCCCCGAGTTTGCCATGAAATATCTCGCTTTTATTATTATTTTCGCATCTCTAGTATATCGATAGTCTTTGGAAACAAATGACATCATTCTACTTATAGCGTTCTGTTTTTAGTAGTGGTAGTTCCATTTACAAAATATGGTAATTCTCGATGGCTGAAAATGAAGATCCTAGAAAACGTAGCATTCTTATGTGTGATGTAAAAATGGTTCCCGAACAGTTAGACGAAGATTGATTTGATGAATCTGATTTGTGTACACATTTCTGTTGCATTAGGATTAGAGAGAGACAAGTTCTGTTTAGAAATAACTCCAAGAACAAGTTTTATATTTTATTTCCACATTGAAAACCAGTCAGATTTGCTTCAGCCTCAAAGAGCATGTTTATGTAAAATTTAATGCTAGCAGTGAGCTGCACTTTTTTTTTTTTTTTTTTTTTTTTATTACCTTGGCTTTAACAATTTTTAAAGATTATTTTGGTGTTTGAGGAAATGCTGGAGACAAACCACATAATGATTGTTTACCACATTATCCTGGTTTACAAAGAAGTTTTATTAAAGATAACACTACTGTAGATGTCACAGTAGCAAACTTTAATTCTAAACTAATGGCACCATCTCTAGTTATAATGAAAAATTGAGCCTTTTAGATTCACATAAAGTTAAAAATTTCAGCTATAATGATTAGCTAGTTTTTTTTTTAACAAATACTTTTACTGTTTCATTGCCTTTTTAGAGACTTTTTAAAAATCAGTTAAAGAGACGCGTTAGTTTATAAATAATGTACATATGCATGTGTACATGTTGCAGCCTGAATGTTCAGCTTTGCCCAAGTCGATCTGGCCTGCCCATTCCCCTAGATCTGCCCAGAATGCGGAGGGAACATGTTGATCACACATAGCCCCCAAGGATGCTTTCTGCCATATCCCTGTCATTGCCACCTCATTGTCAGTGTTTGGTAATATTAATTAGAATTTTCTTATTTATGTGAATATCTGTAGAAGAATTTGTAATCGAGAAAGAAATGTTTACTTTTCTAAATCATTCCGTAGGAGAACAAAGGAATAATATATAACCACTGAGAGCCAATCGGATTTTTTTAACGTACATTTAAAACTACTTCTGATGACTTCAAGCCGATAAATTTAAAGAGCAAGAGTAAATTTTCCTTCACCATGCAGTTTCTTCAGTTAGAGAAAGCATAAATTATATAAGAAAGAAGCAAGAAGCTTTAGAAGCCTTTATTATTATCAGTCCTAAGACATGATACAGAAGTAAATTTGAAATGTCTTGTGTAGATTTAGTAAAAAGTGAACATTTGAAGGAATAGGAAGTAGAAAGCACGGGACAGAAAGCTTCAGATGTCCGTGAGAAATAAACACACTAATATACAGAAACGAAACGTGCTGTCGTTCATGAGTGAAATGGTATTAGAGTGGACTAGTTGAACATAGTTATATTTGATAAGGAAAAGCAATAATAATTCACACCTGAATTAGATTTAGATAGAATATATGAATTCTAGAAGGGTAAAGAAAAAAGAAAAGGTAGAGCTTGCCACCTGGTAGTGGCCTGTTGGTGTGGCCGCTGTGATTGCCTTTGGACTACCCTGTGGATAAGCGCATGGGTTCACCCGACAGAGCAGACCTTTGTTTGCAGTGTTTGGTTCATCGAAACTGAGCCGAAATCGCAGGACATAAGCATTTGAAACTCTTCAGTGCTGAGAGGGTGTCTGAGCCATTAGAAGAAAAGCTCCTGAGCCTCCTGTGAGTTCAGGTTGTGAGAATCTCAGAATCTTTTAAGGAAGGAGAATAAATGCAATTAAATGCTTGGTGGGGAATTGGGGGTGGGAGACTGTCTTACTCTATTTTGTATCAGCCAAAGGAGTCTCAGCCATTTGTATCTGATTTGCCTGAGTCTGAAATACAGATTGGAGTTGGCAGACTTTTTCTACAAAGGGCCAAGTGGTAAATATTTTTGGTTTTGTAGGCCATACGGTCGCTGTCACAACTACTTTCAAAGACAGGTGGCAAGTTACATTGATTCACAGACCGAAGTTTGCCAGCCCCCAGTCTACGCTGGTTTTTCCTTCTGAATATTGTCTGACGAGCTTAGCCTCCTGGCAAATGTGCAGAGTCAATGGAGCACAGCCCTATGTGAACCTTTCTTTTATATACTGTAGTCAGTAAACCAATCCGAGTACACATCAGGGAATCTGAAGTTCACACATATAAATTTAATGTTTCCATTCTTTAATTTATACTTCCCATC
>NW_024347791.1:2265520-2310445 GCF_902729225.1 Pteropus medius
TTTTTTTTTTTTTTTTTTTTTTTTTTTTTTTTTTTTTTTTTTGGTTTTAACTACTTTTATTACCTTGGCTTTAACAATTTTTAAAGATTATTTTGGTGTTTGAGGAAATGCTGGAGACAAACCACATAATGATTGTTTACCACATTATCCTGGTTTACAAAGAAGTTTTATTAAAGATAACACTACTGTAGATGTCACAGTAGCAAACTTTAATTCTAAACTAATGGCACCATCTCTAGTTATAATGAAAAATTGAGCCTTTTAGATTCACATAAAGTTAAAAATTTCAGCTATAATGATTAGCTAGTTTTTTTTTTAACAAATACTTTTACTGTTTCATTGCCTTTTTAGAGATTTTTTAAAAATCAGTTAAAGAGACGCGTTAGTTTATAAATAATGTACATATGCATGTGTACATGTTGCAGCCTGAATGTTCAGCTTTGCCCAAGTCGATCTGGCCTGCCCATTCCCCTAGATCTGCCCAGAATGCGGAGGGAACATGTTGATCACACATAGCCCCCAAGGATGCTTTCTGCCATATCCCTGTCATTGCCACCTCATTGTCAGTGTTTGGTAATATTAATTAGAATTTTCTTATTTATGTGAATATCTGTAGAAGAATTTGTAATCGAGAAAGAAATGTTTACTTTTCTAAATCATTCCGTAGGAGAACAAAGGAATAATATATAACCACTGAGAGCCAATCGGATTTTTTTAACGTACATTTAAAACTACTTCTGATGACTTCAAGCCGATAAATTTAAAGAGCAAGAGTAAATTTTCCTTCACCATGCAGTTTCTTCAGTTAGAGAAAGCATAAATTATATAAGAAAGAAGCAAGAAGCTTTAGAAGCCTTTATTATTATCAGTCCTAAGACATGATACAGAAGTAAATTTGAAATGTCTTGTGTAGATTTAGTAAAAAGTGAACATTTGAAGGAATAGGAAGTAGAAAGCACGGGACAGAAAGCTTCAGATGTCCGTGAGAAATAAACACACTAATATACAGAAACGAAACGTGCTGTCGTTCATGAGTGAAATGGTATTAGAGTGGACTAGTTGAACATAGTTATATTTGATAAGGAAAAGCAATAATAATTCACACCTGAATTAGATTTAGATAGAATATATGAATTCTAGAAGGGTAAAGAAAAAAGAAAAGGTAGAGCTTGCCACCTGGTAGTGGCCTGTTGGTGTGGCCGCTGTGATTGCCTTTGGACTACCCTGTGGATAAGCGCATGGGTTCACCCGACAGAGCAGACCTTTGTTTGCAGTGTTTGGTTCATCGAAACTGAGCCGAAATCGCAGGACATAAGCATTTGAAACTCTTCAGTGCTGAGAGGGTGTCTGAGCCATTAGAAGAAAAGCTCCTGAGCCTCCTGTGAGTTCAGGTTGTGAGAATCTCAGAATCTTTTAAGGAAGGAGAATAAATGCAATTAAATGCTTGGTGGGGAACCTGGGGTGGGGGCTGTCTTATATTTTATCATGCAGAGTCTCAGCCATTTGTATCTGATTTGCCTGAGTCTGAAATACAGATTGGAGTTGGCAGACTTTTTCTACAAAGGGCCAAGTGGTAAATATTTTTGGTTTTGTAGGCCATACGGTCGCTGTCACAACTACTTTCAAAGACAGGTGGCAAGTTACATTGATTCACAGACCGAAGTTTGCCAGCCCCCAGTCTACGCTGGTTTTTCCTTCTGAATATTGTCTGACGAGCTTAGCCTCCTGGCAAATGTGCAGAGTCAATGGAGCACAGCCCTATGTGAACCTTTCTTTTATATACTGTAGTCAGTAAACCAATCCGAGTACACATCAGGGAATCTGAAGTTCACACATATAAATTTAATGTTTCCATTCTTTAATTTATACTTCCCATCAGTCAGATAAAATTCTCCGACTTCCTCTAAATAGTTTCCCTGTTGAAAGTTCCAGCAGAAGTAAGACAGATCCAAACTCATATCTTCATTTCTTAAATTTGAGAACAGGCACTACCAGTATGGTTTATTTTAACGACCGTCACAAATTGGAAAGCACATCCCCGCGTTGGGTGGAGCTTACTCTTGTACAGAGGAATAACATGCAGACTGATGCAGTTTGAAACATTCTCTTCCCATGTGTGTGTCTGTGTTTGCGTCTGTCCCTGCGTCTGTCAGTCTGCGTGTGGGTGGGTGTATGTTCATCCGCCCTTCCAGGGGGAGAGGTAGCTGTAAAGTCAGTTCTCTTCTCTCCTGTAGGGCGGATATGCAGCCTACAGATATGCACAGCCCGCTACTGCAACCGCAGCCACGGCTGCTGCAGCCGCTGCTGCCGCTTACAGCGACGGGTACGTACGAACGTCAGCGAGCGCTGCACCGTCCCCAGACGTCACCCTTCTCCTTCCCCACCTCCAGTGCAGCACCAGGACCTGCGGCTACCCGCACACCTGGGTTTTCTCAGGCCTTCTCCTGGTGGCCTCTCCTGCGAGTTGCACATGGCACTGACTCCTCTGCCCCCTCTCTCTTGTTCTCATCTCTTGGCTTTGACCCCAGTTTCCCTCTTTGTCACCTCCAATTCCCTTCTTTTCCATCTTAGAGAAGTACTTCAGAATTTTTCAGAGCACCGCATTTAGGAGTAGAAATAGGAAGGTTTTTTCCATTCTGCCAGTTTCCTAACGACCTTCCAAGACCACGTTACTCACAGTCCTCAGCACAGTAAACCCTTTAAGCTTTTTGGATCCCTCTCTTTTCTTCCTCTCCCTGATTGTATTTCTTCTTTCCAGTTATGGCAGGGTGTACACAGCCGACCCTTACCATGCCCTTGCCCCTGCCGCTAGCTATGGAGTTGGCGCTGTGGTAAGTATATGTACTGCTTTTTAAAAAATATTTTACTCCTTGTAACGTTTACCTACAGACTCAAAAGATCTAGGGCAGTAATAAGTTTAGCCCATCTTCCATTGCCAGAGTATCAAGACCACAGAGGACTGTCTGGGAATTTCATATCACTTTCTTTCCCTGTGTGTTGTCGTTCGAGCCACACTGCCTGGTTAAGGGCAGCAGAAAGGAGTGAATAGTGACATTGTGCCTTGAGTAATGGCATTGTTTGGGAGAGAAGGACGGGAACAACAGGTCGCTGTTTTACATTGGCGCAAACGTTAGATGCAGACCTGTCGCGTAGTTTTGTTGGTAGGTGTTAGCAAAAGCTTCAGGGCATAAGACTCCTCAATTTTCGCTGTAAGCTTTTCAGAAAACCTTAATGTGTATAAGTTTCAAACGCAGATGCCAAAGGATGTGTCTGCTGTTCCTCGGCCTTCTGGTAGATAGAACTACCAAGTGAACGCCTTGTAAAGGTATTTTATAAGTAATATCTGTGACGAAATATGGTATTTTAATAGAAGTAAAGAAAAAAATCCACAGAGCTCATCTAGAATAACCTCCCCTAACCAAACACGAATCCTCACCGCATTATTTTTGTGTTGGCCTGGATGCCTCCATGCCCAGTCATCGGGACTGGCTCAGGCAAAGACAGGCCTTTCTGCATGACACCTCCCAGTGCCAGACATTCTCTGCAGTCCAGAAAGCGGCTGGGCCGTTGCCTACACGTGGACGAAGATTTTCAAGAGGGAGGCAGAATGATGTCAAATTTTAGACTTACAGGAATTTATAAATAAATAAAATTGTCTCCCTAAAGAAAAAAAGACTTAAAGGAATTTGAGCGAATGCATCCTTGTCTCACACTAAATTTCCACTAATGAAGATTTGTGGGAGGAAGTAATAGGGTCCGGGGGAAGGGTGCGTATTAGAATTGATGCAATTTAATTGTTGGAGTTCCTGAGGTTTTATTTAGTGCTAACATGATGTAAGTCCTGTGCTAAAAGAATAACCCAAGGAGAGCTATGTTCCTAGGGAACTTCTATTTGAAAAGAGAAGCCCTTCGATAAATAAAACAAAGGAATAAAGCCCAGTTAAAACCCCCAGTGATAATATACATGTAAATTTGGATATATCAAAAAAAAAAACAAGCTATCGGTATCTTTTCCAGATTATATAGGAAACATTATTAGTTGAGAGATTGATGACAGGTTTAAATCAGCACCACCTCAAACATAGGCTATGACAAAGATAGTGGTCAGAATTGACAGGTAATACGTAAGAAGGTAAAATCAATGTGCTTTAGATCACAATTGTAGTGATGCGATCAAGGTAAGCAAAGACCTGACCCCTGCTTTTAAAACCACACTATGTACAGGCCAGTTTTGAACTGTATTGTGTTCTCCTTCTGTGCTAATTCATGGAAATATTGAAATAAACCATTATCACACTCTCTCCCTGAGAATCTCTCCCTGAGGTCCGCAGTAAATGTTGTGGGCTCTCATTTGAGCAGATTAGAGGCAGAAGTTGGTTTCCTGGGTTCACTGTACCAGGCGTCACCTAATCAGTTGTTTTAAAGCTTCTAAGGAAGCAGTTTTCCAAATCCCTCCTCAGGACAGTTGTCTTCATTTTTAATGCTTCTCTCATCAACCTTTTAACCATTTTTATGTCTTTAATTACTGCAGGCGAGTTTATACCGAGGTGGCTACAGCCGATTTGCCCCCTACTGAAGTGACGTGAGACCCCGCAAGTGGGACAGCCCCCCAGTTCACGAGGCCCGGCTATTGCAATATTTACTAGTAGAGGAACTCTATAGCACGATGAAGAGGAAAAACAAACAGACAAACAAACAAACAAAAAAAAAACACAAAAAAAGAGAGAATACTTTTTTATACCTCACTATGTTCTTTGAATATGTATTTTTCCTTTAAATTTCTGCCTTTAATTCTTTTGTTCCAAAGATTGTGCATTTTTTTCTTTTTTTTTTTAACTGTGGTAAAAAAAAAAAAAATAATGCATTTCCATGTCTGTATGTCCGTGCTTAGCTTATTCTATCAATCACGGAAGAGGCAGTTAATGAGGAAGGAGAGACGTAAGGAGCTGATAAATGCAATCTGATCAGAAATCAGACAATAACCAAAGTGCGTCTGGTGCTGAACGGCGGGGGGACAAGCAGAAGCGCAAGAGATCTTTCTGCAGCCGGATATTCTTCTAGTCTCCTGAGTTTCTGGTCTTTGGCAGGCAATTCTGACCGGCTGTGGCTGGAATCCACATGCTGATAGATGATAAGAATTTGTGCTTGCGAAGCAGGAGAATTAAAAAAAGACACTTTCCTCTCTTCTTCCCTCCTGTCTTCTTCATTCTTCTTACAGGCATCTTACGTGCACAGCCTGAGACAGTTGGCACAGTTTTTGGAATTATAGTATTAATATTTCCAAACGTGCTCTCAGACTGTGGATAATAAACACCTCATTAGGAAACCAATCTCAGAATGAACTCTGGGGTATGAAAATAATCATTTTTTTCCTTTCCTGTCACCCTAGCACTCCTTTAATTGAACCAAGCTTAGTTCATCTATCCTTTTATTAACACCCTGTTCCCATGTCCTCAAGATTCAGGAATTTAGGACCCAGGGACAGAAGAACAAGTAGCCAGTGGCCGGATTTCCTCCAGGTATCTGGGCACAGCTTGAGGACTGGCAGCGCAAATTGTCGAGAAGCCAGTAAAGAGGGTGAAGAAGAGAAAGGGATATTAGACCGTGTCTGGCAAGGCTCCGTGACATTCCCAGTCTTTCTCTTGGGTCAGAAAGTCAGTGCAAAGTATAGAACATATACTAAAGGCTCTGTTGGCAGAAAATAAAGCACCGAGTCCTAGGTCGGCTGTCCCTGGAGGTTCTGGTGAGTCGGACATGAAAGGGCAGGCAAAGGCACTTTGTACCAGCTCCAAAGCCATAGGAATCTCATCTTCCAGAGCCTTTATGAGTCACTTCGCTTTCCACACCTTGAGCCTTCGTGGCCATTCCACCCAGCTTCTCATTACCCTCCAAAGACCCCCAGCTGAGCACCTGGACCACTTGGTGGGCACGAACACTACAGACCATAAGATTGGAGCCCCTGGGGTCGCTCCCCTCCCGTGTTGGAAGGAGGGTCTGAACTGGTCAGAAGGAGTCTTGTGGTGGCAATGGCGGTGAGTCACTGCTCTTGCTATCTGGCTTCAGTACTTTATATATATATATATATATATATATATATATATATATATATATATATATATATATATATATATATATATTCATTCAAGGTAGGGGAGAGACAGTTTCTCTTCTAGCTATTAGCCGTTAATGGTAAAGGCAAGGGTCCTGCAGCATTTCCAAAATGAAGGCATTAGGAAATAGAAAAGCACGGTCTGTTTGGCTCCCTGGCCTGGTCACATTGGTACTAGGGTGACCTCTCACCCGAGGGATAGCTGCTAAAGGGAGTAATTCAGAGACATGGAGCTTCCGGCTTGTTAGGGCTTTGCTTTTGGTTTGGTTTTTTTTACTTCTGCCTCCACACATTCTTGACTGATTCGTGTCCCTGAATTAAAATGACTGACACATGACAGCATCAAGCATTTCTGTAAGCAGAGTAATGTATCTGGGAAGGACTGGCCTGTCGTGTATAATACATATCTCTCCCCCTTGGGAATCCTCTCCCCTGAAACGGGGAGACAGCAAGAAAGCTGGAGGCCTCGAGGCAATCTTATCGATTCTGGGGAGGAATGCGTAGGATAGGGGACTCCAGACAGCCCAGTCCATAGGCCACTTTTTAAGGGTTCCCCTCCCCAAGCCAAAGTTTGGTTTGTTGCTGTTAAGACAATTTTTGTTGCATGTATATAAATATTTTAGTTAGAGGAGGGGCAACGGGATGTGGGGCTCTCAGTTTTAGGGAGTGGGGGCAGGGACGATTTTTTTCTTTTGCTTTTGTTTTGAGGGAGAGCTTTTACTGACTAAAGAAACAGAAATTTCCGGTCACGTTTAAATAGGGGCCATTCTCACAAAACGGCAAGCCACTACTCGGTGGAAACAAGGCCAAATGCTAAATGGTGTGTCCGCAGCAGGGGAGAATAGGGCGATGAGTTTAAGAGTCTTCTCTTTTCCAGGAAGAGATAAAGGATGATGGGAAAGGTAGAGAAGGCAGCTTCCAACAGCCCTTTATAAGAGGCAGAAGCTTGAGCTTGAGGTAGCTTTTGCGTGTTTCAGTTCAGCTGGTTCTGGCTGAGGACCCCGAGGGCAAGCTCCATGTTTTCCAGTGGCTTCTGCGCTTCCAGGCACGGTTCTAGTACTGCTTCCTCCAGCTCCCCTTCCCGAGAAAGACTGAATAGAGTTCTGCTCTCCACTGAAGGGCCTTTGGTTTTCCGTGTCAGCACTGGGAATTAGGGCTCTCACAGGCACCTAGGTTTGACGATATCCCCCGCCCGTACCTTTGAACTTTGAGACTCAATGCAGCCGATTTCACTAGAGGCAGGTTCCCCAAAGCACCGGTGCTTGCAGATCCCTGACTCTGGTTCCCACTGGACTAAGCAACAAAGAGAGTCTGACATCTTGTGAGTTCGTTAGAGGATGCTGGTTGATAATTCCAAAAAGCTTATTGATGCTGAATCACAGTACGGGGATGATTTCGACAGCTTTACTTTAGCTTGTGATGTGGACTTTCTAAGCATCTTACTCTTCGAAGCTGGGCTCCTTTAAGGAGACCAGAAGTCTGGTGAAAACCTTTATCTGAATATCTGCCTTTCAACCCAGAGAGCTGTCCTTAGGTCTTCTCCCGATTTCCTGTGTTAGTAGTTCAGCTCCCATTCACCCAGATCAGCCTTTGTGATTCATCATTTTTCAGGCGCTCAGGTTTTACAAAACCTGCTATCAGCATCATCCTCCAGCAGCCCCAGTCAGATTGAGCCAATTTTATTTTTCTGGGAACATAAAAAAACTGGGGCTCAACTCTTAGTTTAAGTGGAGCTAGTGGAGAGCTGTTCCGTGGAAATCAATAATAGCAGCTTTTCCTCAAAAGCGTGGCTCCTCGGGCCGAACCGCTCTTGGTTTAGGTTTCGCCTTCCTGGAGATGTAGCAGGTAGTCGGAGAATCACCGTCACCCATGACTAGTCGCATAGCCTCCAGATAGGAGGGAGGCGTCAGCTCGGGATGGAAGCACCCCAAGGATTTGCAAGAAGGGCTTGAGAACCCCCTTCCCTCTGGCAGGAGAACGAGGCCAATCAAGGGACGGTCTGGAAGGCACTAGACGTGTACAGAGGGAAAAGGGGACACTTCGAGCCCTGCCCGTTTGCCAGGTCCAGTCGCTCCTCTGCTGCTTGCAGCCCTCTGGCACAGTGACATTTGCAGAACTGCAGGTTATTTTTTCCCCCAGATAATAGGAGGAAAGGGACTTTGGGGGGTGGGGAAGGGGTAGTGGTGTTTTAAAAGCATAAGTTACCTGTTTGCACTGTTTTAAGGTAGGAAAAAAATAGTGGGCAAGGTGAGCATCAGACGTAAATTTGTGTTTTTTTATTTTGTCATGCTCTTGAAAATGTTTGACCATTTGTAATAGACACCAGTGAAACTTGATTCTCCGTTGCATAAAACACTTTTTTTTTCTTTTTTGAAATGTCGACCCTCGTCTCTCCCTCTCCCCCTCCCTCTGCACTTCCTTCATACCTGCTTTACTGATCAGCCAGGCAGTAGCCATCGAGAGCTAGACGGAGCAAGAAGCAGGGCCCTTCCCAAGTGGGCCCTGGCTGTCCCAAGCCAGCGGGCGCCCTCTGGTCAGGGTGTGCGGTGGAGTCCCCGGCACCCGTCTTTCAAGTGAAACTCACAGACCAGACTACGTACAGCAGGGTCTCAGATTCCTGAATCCGATGCTCTTGGAGTGAGGAGCCGAGGCGTGGAGGGGAGCCCTCGAGTGTCGCGTTGGCTGTAGTAGCTGAGTTCTCGTCCACGTTACCGGCACTGTAGCCAGTTACAGTTTACTCAGGAAAACGGTAGATCAATTCAGCCATGGTAGTGCTGGTTGGCAGGGATTGGTAACTGAGAGAACTGCTCATCAGCCAGAACTCAAGCCTTGCCTTTAAGGAGACTGCCAGCGAGGCGCTTGGGCCTCCGTCTGGTGGTCATGTGCGTGCCAGCGTTGTGAGGGCTCAGCTCACGCTGGCAAGCAGAACGGGGACATCGCTTCTCTCTCCTCCTCCCCACCCCCCATCCCGTTATGGACACCCGATTCCCAGGGGGTCCATGAGTTTTTGAATTTTTAAAAAATCTTTTCAGTTTGGTTTTCCCCGGGGACTGATAAGTGCTTTAAGCAATGTCTATGCCCCATCAAGACTCCCAGCTTAGGCATTTTCTTGTATTTTTCTGTTCACAGTATTTGTGTGTGTGTGTGTGTATGTGTGTGTGTGTGTGTGCTTATTTTGGCAGCTCATTTGGCTGTATTATATATCGAGTGATGAATTGATCCTCTTTTTTTTTTTCCCTGAGGGATATGAATTGTTTTTTCTTGTGTTATAATTCTGCTTGTGAGTAGCTGGAGCAACCTGGGGCTGACACAGTAAGCTAGGGCTGCAGAGTGTGGAGAGCCAGGGGGTCACTTGTCCCTGACAGGCTGGCCTACCAGAGTCTCTTCGCGCTTCAGTCCAAATCTTTACAAGGCTGAAAACGCCACAAAACCTCTTCCTCCCCACCCCTCACACCCCTCCCGTGGCAGGGACGGAACCATCCCTCCGCGCAACGTGCGGTTTCTCCAGCCCCGTCCCATTGTCATGGCAAAACAGGTACCTTTGGGGCTTGGGGGCATCACCTGGGATGCTTGTGTAATTGACCACCTCGCCTTCTCTCCCACCTTCCTCCCCAGAATCACTTCCTAGGACACCCGAGCTGCTTGCCCAGGGTCCTGTTTCCCTGCGAACTCCAGAGAAGCACCCCAGGGCTTTGTGACAGTCTCCGATCCCCTCCCCTTCTCGTTAAGAATCATATTGTATAGTAGCTTTCAGACCATACAGTATTCATTGGGTTACTCTTATTATCAAGTAGCTGGAATTGTGAAGGTCGGAGTAGTTAGATCTTTAGCTTTTATTCCTTATTTTTTTGTATTACTATCCATGTGTATAAATTATTGATCATGTTGCTGGCTTTTATAAACTCTAAGCAAGGGAGGAGCACTGCCTCTGCCTTTGCAAATGGTAATGAAGCACTGTTTTTAAATAAAAGAGAGAAACACCATTCTTTGGCCTGTGTGTGTCGATCCTGATTCCCGTTGCCTCCCTTGGAGGCTCGAAAGATACAACTTGGATTTGACTTGTTAGGATGGAAAAAGGAGGCGGCGAATGGGGCAGCGCTTCCTGGTGAGCCGGGACGTCAGTGAGGCCGAAGGCGGGAGCTGCGGGCGCCTCTGTCTGCAGCGTCCTCCGGCTCGTGAGCTCTACCGAATCTACACACCTACTTGGGTGCACACCCCTTCCTTCCCCTTCTGCTCTGGAAGAAGCGTGCTCCCTGTCAGGACCGACCCCGCACCTGTGCTGTGCATCCCACCCTTTCCCGCCTTCTCGTGGGCCTTGCCCCGTGCCCTCCTGCGTGGATGACCTTTTCCTCTCTTGGTCCCGATGGCATTTAAACATGCTTAAATCTCTTTAGCGTGTTTAAAAAATTTGCAAGATCCCAAGCCCTCTCCTTCATGGCAAACTTCTAGAATAAGCTTCCGCCTGCTAAATCCACTTACTCGCTCTTCACCCTGCTGCCTCCTGGCTTCTCCTTCCAGGTCCCCAAAACGGCCCCCTTGTGACGACAGCAAATGGACAAAGGGACGCTTCTGGGTGTATATAACTAATGACATTCAGCTCTGCCGAGCGTTCTCAAGGCCCACCTGCATGTGGAACCGTGACAGGCCAGGGGGAGTGAGTTCCTGCACCGCCGCCACCCAGAGCAAGCGAGCATGCCGGGCCTCGGCTCCTTAGCTGGTCTCCCCCCTGGTCTCCCCAGCCCCACCCACCGCCTGTGTCTGGTCTCAGCCGCTCTTACGATGTAAATTGCATCGTGAGGTGCCCTCGTACAAAACGTGCCCTCGTCATCGTCAAGTCCTTCCCGGTCTGTGAGGCCCTGGGTGACATGCCCCCTCCTGGTTGGTTTACGTGTCTAGCCGGACTGGAATGGAAGCGCTGGGCATCAGGAACCGTGGTCTGTTCACTGCTGTATCTGTCTCCCGTGCCTGGCAATATAAGCATTTAATAAACCTTTGTTGAATTTTTTCAGTTTTTTTGCACAAAGCGGTACAGTTTGCACCCTGCCTTCCTCCATATTGCCGCCCCCGATAGCAGTAGCGGACCCTCCAGAGCACTGAGGGTCCTTACGGAACGTGGGTTCAGTCTGCCCTGTGCCCCGAGGCGGGTGCTTGGGCTGGGGCGTCCCTCCTGGGGTCTCGGCCCCTGCACATCTCACTGGGCCTGCCACCGGCAAAGCCCTGACCACCCTTCCCCCGGGCCGTCCTGGGGGCTGTGTCTGCAGCAGGTAACCTCGAGGAAGGAGGCAATGCATCCCTCCGGGACAAAGGACAGTCTCGCTCACTACCTGCCAAGGAAGGTGGACTCTCAGGATTCCCCAGCTGCAATGCAGACCAAATGCACGCCCAGCGTCCACCCAGACCGTGCCAGCCTCCGCACACCCCGTGGGGCTGGGGCCCAAGGGGAGCCGTGTCTGTGCTGACGCTCCTGCTGCCCGCCGCGCCATGAGCAGTGAAGCCCTTTGTCTCCGACCCAGTCTTGTGTCTTCCGCCAGAGCCCATGAAACAGCAACCTGACACCTGACGTGTCGGAAGCACTCAGTAAGTTCTCTGTCAGACGAAGCCCGGTGACCGCTGCTTCCGGTACCTTCCTCCAGTCAGTCCATCCTCTGCACTTTGATCTGGATGCTCCTAAAATAAATGTGACCGTATCGTTTGACCATATCCAAATTCTTGAGAAAGTCTCATTTTCTAGAGTCCAAAATCCAAATTCCGTAAGTGGCACTGAAGGCCCCCCGCACGGGACTCGGGACTGAGGCCACCTTGCCCACCTGGTTTCTGTACGAGCGGTCTCTGCCCTGCTGTCACCAGGGCCTGTCCCCCAGACAAGCTGTGCTTGCTCACCCCTTGTCTCTGCTCCTCTACCCCGTCCAGGTGAAGGTGTCCTCAACCTCAGGGCTCTGTTAGGATGTCACTTCTTGACCTGCTACCAGGCTGAGTAGGGCCGGCCTCTGGCCAGGCCTGAGAGCATCCAAAGACGACGTGTCTTATTGGCTTGAACCCCTTCCACTCATGAAACTCTTCCCGTTTGACAGACTTCATGAGGCTTTTCCTTGACCTAAGCTCAGCCCAGCCCTGCAGCATTCATTAATCCCACAAACACCGGCGGTGACATGGAGCCGTGCACTGGCATCACTTCGACATAAGCTGAATTTTCTGTCAGGGAATGTGTGCCCGCATTTCCCCCACCAGTCAGAGCTTCCAGAGATCGAAGGACGGAGTCGGTCACGCCCGGCTCCCTCACACCTTGCTGGGGCACCTGCCGGAGCTCCCATCATGCAACGCATACAGAAGGTGCCATGGAGACACAGACGGGCACACAGCCAGAGATACGACAGGCACAGACACAGGGTGTGCTTCTGAGAATGAAACCCAACTTAGTGCCTGAAGATTTCACGTAAAACGCAGGACGACTTCAAGACCCCGTCAGAAAGGTGGTACCCTGCCTCGGGCTCCCGCTTCTGTGTCTCCACCGAGGGTGCTGGGACTGCACCCTCATGCCCTCACCCTCCATGCTCCCGGGCTGCTGGTGGCTGCTGTGATGACAACCAACTGCGTGCTCTTAAGGGTCGGAGAGAGGACTGGATCGCAAGGGAACCACCCAGGCTTCTGCGTCTCTGGGCCCTAGCAAACTGCGGGCTCTCGGTCAAGTCTGTGCCTGCCGGCCCCACAACTCCCCATTTGCGAGCTGCTCAGAGGAGCAGCTGTTCTGTGGGACCCCTCCCAATGCCTAATGCTGATTCCATATTGTCGGTAATAGGACTTACCCCGCCCCTCACGGGGGAAAATCAGGCCTGATGGATCCCAGGAATGAGGACTGTCAGGTCATGCATTCCCACCCAAAGGTCTCCCTTCCTCGTGGAGCCAAGTTTCTTCTCTAAAGCGGATAACAGGCCTGTGCACCCCGTGGGCCCTGCAAGAAGCCTCAGGGGATCGGTGACGCCAACACTTTGACCGAGTGGTATCAAAAGCTGACACCACACCACCCATTAACTCGTTGGGAAAATGACGCATCAATTTTGGAAACTACCCGACCTGGTTCTAGGCCATATGTTGGAGGTTCTCAACCAAAGGTGTCAATCAGAACCACCATTTCCAAACCGAGGCTGCATGCCCAGAGGTTCTGACTCGGCTGGCCTAATGCCAGCTGGGCGTCTGGGTTTTGTAAAGAGGCCAAAGTCGCCACTAACATGCACCCTGCCCGGAAACCGCCACAGTAAGTGAGTTTGGGTCCTGCTGTCTCCTCACAGGCCGGAGGCGGACATGATCTCCGGAGATAAAAGCCCATTCAAAAAGGCTGGCATTGCGGTCTCAACATCAGGTCATTGCCACAGACGTGCCCCACTAGCTAGTGTGAGTTGGAGGGGCATGCGAGGGCTCTGTACTTCCCACTCAATTTTGCTCGAAAACTGCTCTGTAAAATAAAGACTTCATTAAAAAGAAGCTGGAGGCGGCCCAGCTCTCGAGGGGCCAGTGACCAGCTACGTTCATGCTTCTGTGCATCTCGCCCCGATCGCTCTTCCAAAACACTCGTTCTCAGATCGTCTCCTGCTCCATCTCCGTGGCGGCCTCCTACGGTCGGTGAGCAAAATTCTGAACTCCTCGGCCAGGCGTCGAAGGCACCTGAAGTTCTGGCCTCAAACCACCTTTCCAGGGCTTAGTATCAACAGCGAGAAACCCAAAGGTCCTTGCCAGTGATTGCAAGCTCCATGAGGGCAGGGGCTGTGTCTTCTTCACCACCAAGACCTAGAACGCGACTGAGGTCCCCAAAAACAGGGACTTAGAATGGGGTCTGATTCAAGGTAGGTGTGTGTGACCCCCCTCCCCCCGACCACCATCTAATTTCTCCCCTTTCTTTTCACACTAACCCATTATGCCGTACCCTGCCTTCCACCTGTTTGCCCTCAAGGCCATCTGTGGACGTACGCCAGCCCCGCCATCTCTCTTGACTCTGAGCTCTCTGCCATCGACTTTATTCCTACTGTGCTCAGCTTTGTGCTGTATCATCTCGAATTTCTTGAGGCCAGCACTATGCTTCGTGTGGCTCTGTCTCCAGGTTAGACACAGACCTGGAGCTGTTGGCAGCCCTCAGGCTTCGTGCGCGCACACTCACCGACGTGACTGTAGATCTGTTTGCTCCACAGGAGATGGAGCTCCTGAGCCCAGAAAAAGAGAGGGACACACGTGGGAAGGTCTTCTTCCTTCAAGGCGGTCACCCCTTCTGCCCCGAGAGGCAATGTTCATCGAAGTGTTTAAGAGCGTGGACTCTAGAGTCAACTTGTCAGGGTTTGAAATCCAGCCCACCACTCCCAGGCAAGCCATTTAGCATACCTCAGTATTTCCAGCTGTAAAATAGGGGTATTAATAGTCCTTACTTTATAGGTTTGAGGTAAAGATTTTAGAAGGTAATATATGTCAAACGCTTAGAAATATATGACATATAGTATTTGCTCAATGGATACTTTATCATTATTATTACTATCACTATCGTTGTCATTATTATTAAGAGTGTCATCCACAGGGATGAGCCCAGGACTCCAGACAACCATCCCTGGGCTCCAATGACAGGACAGTGACCTGGATTTGGAGCCTGAATGACCCAATTATAATTTATCAATTCCTTTGTTCCTTGTGCTTCCCATTGCCTTGGAAAACTGAGGCACAGAGAGGGCGTGGACCTAGGTCATGTATGGAGGAAGTAAGAGCCTGGATCGAACTCAGGCAAGAATGAGCAGCTCTGCTCAAGTGCCCCAAGCCTTGCACAGAACCTGGCACGCAGTGGCCGTTGGAGTGCCATCGACCTTTGTTTACTGCATGAAGGTTATTTCATTCTTCACCCTAGTGCTCACTCTACATCCTCCCTGAGTCAAAACCATGGAATTGTAGAGTTGGGTGTATGCCTTGAAGGTCAAGTAGTCAGCCTTCTGTTTGACCAATAAGAACAACGGGCCCGGAGAGGCTAAAGACGGGACCACCCGGCCAGATATAGGAAGCTCTCTTGTCCAGATGCTGCCTTCCTGGTGTTTAAACATCTTTGCTGGATGGAAAAAACAGAAGCGTAGAATGGTCTTTCCAGGTAAGTTCTCCAAAGTTGGAGACTCGGGCTTTGATATCTTTCATCTAGTAAATGGGTTTCCTGAGTTCTGTGAGCTGTTCTAGGACATTAATCAAACCCAAGGAGGGGATCGTGGGACCCTCTGGTTTGCAGCCAGTCAGAGGCACAGCAACGACCTGGACTTGTGTTTGGTGTCTGAAGTGGGGGCACCTTACAGGACGGAACCTGTAATGTACGGAATCTCTGGGTAGACAGTGTCTTAGTTGAGTTGAATTCTCAGAGACCTTGTTGGTATCACAGAACTGCTTGTTGGTGTGGGGAAGCTACACACACACACACGCACGCACACGCACATGCACATACATGTACACACACACATTGGAATTGGGTCCAGGAACCCAAAAGACAAGGCTTCCTTGGTCGTCGGCCATTGCTAACATCGTGGAATGGTCGTTCATGAAGACAGCCTCGTTCCCATCCTCCCACTGTGGCTTCATTCAGCGGTGACGGGGAGACACTTTAGTCCAGTGATTTAAAAAGCTCGAGACCAGCAGACTATGAGCTGGTCCTCTTTTTAATACATTGTTTAATTTTGATGTAACTATTTATTATTTATTCATTTCATGAAACAGTAATTCACATAATAGAAAACTTGAAAAATACAGAGAGGCAGAAAGAAAAAGAGAAAAGTAACCAAAATTCCCTCTGAATAAAGAAATCCGCAGTGTGACCTTGCTGTATTTTCTCGCAGTGTTTTTTTTTTTTCCTACACACAGGTTAGAAAAGGGAAGAAAGTGAATATACGATTTTCATTCTGCTTTTCTCACCTAACTTGATAAAATCAGCATTTTCCATGTTAATCTAATGATTTACTCTCACGAACATCATTTGGATGGCTACAGAATGTCTCTCAAGTAGATGAACAGCTTGTATTTAAGCAGTCTCCTAGCGATGGAACATTTTAATGGTGTCCAATTTTTCAATTATGAATTCTGCAATAAAGGGATAATTTCCTCTCAGTAACAGCTTTTCTCAAATCACTGACTTTTCCTTGCACTGGGCACTGGGAAAGTAGATCAGATCTCAGCTTGAGCAATAGACCCTATGACAAAGATCCCATGCAGGGCCTGACTGTAAGGGGGGAGGGGAGGAGAACCAGGTGAGAAGGGGGTGGAGGGGTAGCAGAGCATAGTTTATTTTAAAATCAAGTCTTTTTTCTTTTCTTTTTACTTATAAATGTACTGTGTCATTATATACGATCTGGGAAATACGTGTGTTCTAAACGTGAGCTAACCTCAGTTTAAATTGGCATGAATATTTAGGCTTCTCGGAATCTAACGCCATCTATCCACACAGAAGACCTGGTCTCTTGCAAACCTGGTCCCATTCCAGGCGTTTCTGGAGCCCCTGGGGTTTAACGGGAACCACTGCAGCTCGCCATCTAGCATCGTGGCAGGCAGACGTGCCGCTTCCACGAGTTTTCTTAGTTGAAGATTAGCATTTTGCCTCTGCTAAGCCAAGGTTCCGTGGAGGCAGCTTGACCAATTAGGGCAAAAGGAAAAGGAAGTGGTTTACTCATTTCTGGAGCGTAATGCCTGAGGGAGGTGCTCAGCAATACTTGTGCACTAAATAACTTGATGAATGGCCCCTCGGGCTGGAAATGAACACGGGCAATGTGCAGAGGGACCAGTGAGGTGATGGACAAGGGCACAAGCCCAGACCGTGGGTCCCTGGAGCAGAAATGGAAGGCGCCAGCTTCTCTCACCACCAGAGGCTCCTTCCCCTCCCCCCATGGCTCCACCGCCCAGGAGTAAGTGCACCTCTTAGGAGCTCCCACAGCACCCTGTCCCCTCCTGTCACACCGTTTACCTGTCCTCTTGGTTAATGGCTTACCTGGGGTCCATCCCCCTGCTGGGCCCCAAGTACCATTAGGCTGTTTTTTTTTTTCCACGATGTCCTCAGGGACCTGCGGGGACCTGGTCTAAGCCTGGGCTCCAAGACAGGCAAGGGAAGAGGTGGGCGAGGCCCTTTAGAAAATGAATCCTGTGTCTGTAGTTTACCCCACCCAATCTGCCCTGGGCATTAAGAAGCTAGAACATGGACCCGGAGGCAAAAGTATGTTGCCGCAGTGGAGTCAGAAGTAAAGACCTCACACCTTCAAGCGGCTGCACGACATAATTCCTTGGGGGCCTTTGAAACCACCCGAGTCGGGTACTACCAGAGTTGATGAGGTCCCTGTGCCTGGAGGGAGGACCCACCCACTCACCTGTGTGCTTCGGAGCTTCCCAGGTGATTCTAACGTGCGGACAAGTTGGGGAGCACTTCTTTAGCCCTTGGCTCCTGTCCTGACATCACTTAATTAAAATCTGTTGAATGAATGAATGAATGAGTGAGTGAATTTAGGAGCCTCCCAGTCTTCTGTGTCCCTTTCCAGGGTAGCAGTGGCCTTGCTACCCAGGCCCACCCTGCCCTCTCTGTAGAATTGAGGAGGTATTTTTAAATTCTCCTTCATGTCCCTGGTGGTGATTTTCATTTCATTTTTTAACATCTAGATATTTAACGTCTCTCAATAAGAGAGGCTAGAAATATAAACTATTTTTCAAATAAAAATCCTTTCTGAACTCACTTGAAACTTCACCTTTATCATGAAATGCCACACTCCTGCCATTCAGCACGTATTTATGGCACACCTGCTGCATGCTAGATGCTGGGGACACGTCCCGGCCCACCCAGAGGGTGTGCTCCACAGGAAAACAGGAGGGAGCACCTACACAAACGCATGATTCCAAAACTGTGTGGTCAGTGCTTTGAGAGAAAAGCGCAAGACGCTGGACATTTGGCATGCCCTCCATCCCGCTTCGTCCCTAGGGGAGCTTCGTGGGGACCACGAGCACATCGGCCTTGCCCCCCGTCCTCCCTCTTGGTCCAGTGAGGGGGTCCTCTGTAGCCCTGCCTCAGGATGGTCAGCTCGTAGTGCCAGCTCGGCCGGCTCGGCTCCCGCTCCTGCTCCTTGGCAACTGTCCCCAGTTCCTCAGCCATCTCTGCCCTCGCCCCCTCCTCCAGGGGCTTCCCATTCTGCAGAACATTATTTACATCTTGCATAAGTAAGAAGCTAGCCCCAGCAGCACCCACCCCCTGGGCACCGTTGGCCATGGTCAGAGCTGGGCCTGAACAGCTCTCTGCACCCCGCTGGCTCTCCAGAAGGGCACACGGCCTGTGGCCACGAAATTCCTGACGCTGGCCACGAAGCCAGAGTTGGCTTGGGCAGTCTGGCAGGCACGATGATGCCTGACGCTCCTGATGACTTCAACACCCCTCTGAACACAAACCCCGGCACTTCTGACTTCAGACAAGTTAATCCTCCGACAGCTTCCGGCCGCTGGCGGTGTTGCAATAGCCACCAGTCTGCTGGCTCTGTCTCTGGCTGCTCAACTGCCTGTGTTTTCTAAGACATTTGTCAAAAGGTTGGTGACAGTAGCTGCTGCCCAGGCTTTGCCTCGCTACTGAGAGTATCGGACACCCTCCGCCCGTCATAGGGGCCGGGGCCAAACCCAGGATGGTCACGACTGAAGACACAGAGCCTGAGGAGCTGGCGACCAGACTGGTGCTGGCGAGCGTCCTGTGGGTCTGTCAGCTTGGTCTGTGATAGTGTTAAGTTCTTAGATAGTCTTTTCCAGCTGATCGCTCTGCAAGGGAAAACGTAGGAGAAACGTTCTTTCCTCTGACAGGTCTCCGTCTGGCGTGGACCCTGCTTCGCACCTTATCATCTCTGCACAGCACGCTGGCTTCCTCCCCGTGGACAGTGCACAGCACACGGTCATCCTTCCAGCTCTGGGACAGGCTCACCGGAGAGGCTAAAAGCTCACAGGTCATCCGAGTTCTTGAACCCATGTAGGGAGCAGGGCCCTGGGAATCAAGGTAAAATTGGGGAGCAGTGTGACAGAGGGTCGCTCTCAGGGCCGGACCCCTAGTGGCTGTGTATCTATAGCAGGGCGTCGTGCTGATCCGATTGGTTTAGACTCCCTGTCACTGAGGGCTCACACTCGTACAGGCTGGTCACCCCGTGTCCAAGGATTGCAGGCAAATGCATGCAGCGCTCTCCTCCTTCTGCATCACATGAGAAGTGACAAGCTGGCCTGAGCTCGTCCATCTTGCCCCCTCATCTATCCTCAGTTCGTCAGCTGGAGGCCAGGGTACCCCTGAGATCCGAGTTTGGGTTTACTTTATTTATTTATTTGTTCGTTTGTTTAAAATGCCTACAGCACCTGGTCTTCCTAGGTGGTCTCCCATCCAAATACCACCCAGGCCCAACCCTGCTTAGCTTCCGAGATCAGGCGGGATCGGGCTTGTTCAGGGTGGCCTGGCTGGAGACTTGAGTTTGGCTTTGAAGGGAGGGAGAGGCTCTCTTGGATTAAACCACATCATTAAGTCCATTCTGCCAGGGGCCTCTGCTCTGGAGATCCAGGCCCAAGCCAGGGTAGGAAATACCATCCTGCTTCCCATTGCTGTTGTCCCTTGTGCTGATAGCTCCATCAAGGACAACTGAATAAGGCCAAGTTTAGGCACTTCTGGGGTTCCTGACAGCACAATGGATGACCTCCAAACTGAGCACAAAAGCCTGCCAGTGGAGAGCTGTAGGAGCCAGAGGGATACAACACAGATGTTGTATCCTGAACTGAATGTATGTTCTGATTTGGGGTTCAGAAAATATGGTCCCTGTAGCTAATGGACCCAGGATGATATGCCTCTAATTGTAGGGGTACAAGCAGGGTCTCATGGGAAATAGGGCAGGAGTGGGACTTCAGACCCCCACCTTCACTTTAGAAAGTGGGATCACACACACTCAGGGCCCCGAGTTATTTCCATCTCCAGTGTCACCCATCGTAGGTCAAGACGGTGTATTATGGTCAAAAGAATTTTCCGAGGAAAGAGAGTGGTTACTTGAGTGACTTCCAGTTGGTGCTGCGGTCATGGGGCCTCTGAGGGCTCCTTGGCGCTTCTCTCTCTGCAGCTGGCAATGAGTCCTGGGCCAGAAGGGATGCAGCTTCACCTCGTAAAGAAGAAAACAGACTCCGCTGTCATTCAGAGAGGCAGTGCCTGCATACGGAGCTGACACCTGAGACTCAGACCTGGGAATTCGGAACCGTGTGAGACTCGTGGGGGATGGAGAGCTCGGAGGACAGGATGGAACCCTGGGAAGTGCCAACACTGTATGGGAAATCGAAGAATAAAAAGAATCCTTTAAGACTCTCAGAGGAAGTGGCCCCAGAGGTAGGAGACACAGAGAGAGGACACCAAAAGTCAGTTTCTTCTGGTGTCAAGTCTCATCTCTGTCTGCACTGTAATGTGATGATGCTCAGAACTCTTCGTGTGGACTTTCCGGTGTGAAGATGAATGGTTCAAGTTACCCATTTCTCTTCTTTTGGCAATTATCCGACAAAAAGTGAAACAAGCACCACCTATTAGAAACTAGGGAAAAGAGATTAAAAAAAAAAAAGATTAAAAATCTGCTAGCGGCAATAGGAAGGAGCAAGTTTTGGGGAGGAAAAGAGGAAAGAATGCTGATAATTGCAGATATCAGAAAAAGTAAGCGATGACTACAGATTTCAGGGGCAAAATGTCCCTCTTCAAGGGCAAGGGCACAGTGAAGATAAGGTGTATTTGTGTAGATTGGCACTAAATCTGGATCGGTTCCAAGAAGCAGTGAAGAAGGGACTAAATGAGGAAGCGCAGTGAGATGAGTCATATTTGTAAGGAAGCAGTTTGTCCTTGAGACAGAGAGGAGAGAAGAGTCTGCATTGTGAACAGTGCAAACTGACCTAGTCCTTTGCCTACGGAGAAAAGAAGACTGAACGCTCAAGTAGAAGGCCCTGGATCGGGAAGAGCAGTTCTGCTACCCTAAAACGCAGCCCTGGCTTCTTCCTTATTTGAATCTCCCACAAATAGCTGGTCCATATAAAAAAAAAAGCAAGAAACACAAGGTCTACACAAAAGATATGAACGTAACCATAAAAAAAACAAACAAAACAACAACCAACTCAATTGAAAAAATGAGCAAAGGACTTGAATAAACATTTCTCCAAAGAAGATACACAAATGGCCGACAGCACGTGAAAAGATGCTCAACATCACTGATCATTAAGGGTAATACAAATCAAAGCCACGAGAGACCATATCATACCCATGAGGATGACTATAATCAAAAAACAAAAAACACAGAAAACAACAAATATTGGCAAGATTGTGGGGAAGTTGAAAGCTTCGTGCATTGCTAGTGGGCATATATAGAATTACCGTATGGTCCAGCAATTTCGCTGCTGGGTATATACCCAAAAGAATTGAAAGTAGGGTCTAGAACAAATACTTTCACGTCCATTTTCATAGCAGCATTACTTACAATAGCTAAAAGATAGAAACAACCCAAATGTCCATTATGGATGAATGGCTAAATAAAATGTGGTATATACATACAATGAAATACAATGAAATACATACATATATATGTATATATACACATATATACATATATATGTATGTATTTCATTGTATGTATATATACACATATATATGTATGTATTCTATATATATATGTATGTATTCCATATATATATATACACACACATATATATATATGTATGTATTTCATTGTATGTATATACCACATTTTATTTAGCCATTCATTCATAATGGACATTTGGGTTGTCATATACACACACACACACATATTTGTATGTATATATACGTGTGTGTGTGTGTGTATATATATATATATATATATATATACATATATTTTTTTTGTTTTTGATGCCTACAGCACCTGGTCTTCCTAGGTAGTCTCCCATCCAAGTACTAACCAGGCCCGACCCTGCTTAGCTTTTAAGATCAGACAAGATCCGGCACATTTAGGGTGGCATGGCCATAGTGTGCAATGAAATTTTATTCAGCCTTAAGGAAGAACAAAATTCCAACAGTGCTACAACATGTATGAAACTTGAAGACATTATACTAACTGTTAAAAAAAAAAAGATTAAAGAAGACAATTTAGGTGACATAAACAAACTTTAGGACACTTCATGAAGTGACAGTCTCCATTTGGCTGACCAGATATACTGCATTAATGGTCAAGCGGAGCATTTACGGAAACATGAAAGTTATTTAAGTTCGGGTTTGCCGATGCAGCACACCGGTCAGGAATGGCTCCATCTTGGCCCTAGAAAGTTATTTCAACATAACTAAGTGAAATAAGCCAGTCACAAAAGACAAATACTCAATGATTCCATTTATATGAGATACCTAGAATGGTCAGATTCATAGAGAGGGGGAGTAGAAAGGGTGGTACCAGGAGCTGAGGGGCATGAGGAGTCAGTGTTTAACAGGAACAGCATTTCAGTTTGGGAAGACGAAGAAGTTCTGGGGATGGATGATGGTGAAGGTTGCAGAACAGTATGCATGTGCTCAATGCTGCTGAACTGTACACTTGGAAATGGCTAAAACGGTCAGTTTTATGTTATATGTATTTTACCACAATAAAAAATATATATCATCACAGAAAAAGTAAGACAGTAACAACAACAAGAAAAACAAATGGCAGAAAAATAATACTCACCTGAAAAGTGTTGCCAAAATAGTCATGAAAATTGCAAACACTTGTTTGGCAATTAATTTCTTAAATTCAGCAAAGCGATTTCCTTTACAATGCAAGATCGTAAAACAGATCTGAGGGCTCAAGGAAGACACGGCAAGACAATGGGGAAAAAAAATCAAGGGAAATTGGCGGAGCTTAGGAAAGAAGAGGAGAGAAAAATAAAGCCGTCACAAAAATAAATGCTTATTGGAATTCATGCACGGGAAAAGAGAAACTATTAAAAAAAAGAAAGAAAGAAAGAAAAAAAAGCAACACCAAAGACAGAGGTGAAGAAAGTGAGCACAATGAAGGAAAAACAGTGCTAAAGAAGTTTAGCAAAAATACGTGGAATAAAGGCTCCAAAATATACTCATTGGAATCCCGCCCCCCCCGCCCCCCAAAAAAATACTGAAACGTATGAACAGAATAAATATGGGAGCAACACCTGCAAAAGCTGTAAAGATAGCCATCTTCAGAAAATCTACCAGTGTGTCTGACAATTTTGTCATTTTTATGCCCCAGAATGGCACGCTATTAGTTCTTAGATGCATAGAAGAGACATTTTTATTTATAATATCATAGATTTACTTTTTAGAATTTATCTAGAAACTGATGATGATTACGTCTTATTGGCTTTTTATTAAAACCTACATACTTTTTGTGTGTTAATTCTAAGAAGTACAGACACTTCAGATTAGGGTAAGGAAGAGGACACAAACCCCTTTCGATTCTCTCACCCATGACACATCACTGTGCTAATTAATGTTTCGACTGGCATATTATTTAATAAAGGACTTCGCATCCATTTTCTGCCACATCGTTCCAAACAACCTTGTAAGGTGAGTGCGTGTATGTCTCACATTTTACAAAAGGAAAGTACAGTTTAGGCAGGTGAAGTATGTACTTGGCTCTCTCCCTGGTCATGCAGTATGTGGATGCAGGTGACCAACCCTTTTAGTATTTTTACTTCTGCCCTGGGTCCCCACAACTTACAGGTCTGTGTCTCTAACTTTGGAATTTCAGGCAGACGAGATGAGGTGGCTTTGAGCTGAGTTTCCAAGTGTGCAGGCCACAGCCGACCACTGTTTGCTGTGCTGGCTGGGCAGAGGACAAAGAACTCAGTAAATAAGCAGCCATTGGTCACCAGGTTGGGGGAGATGTGTAACTGTTTTGCCCTATGATAGTTATTAGCTCAAAGGAAAAAGTGTATTCGTTTTGAGACAGAACTGTGTCCAGGACCAGCCCCACTCCTTCCTAATTTTCGATCGAGCTAAGTGATGTTTATGGGGCAGGAATGTGGTCCAGGGTTTCCTCATGCATCGTGCTTCTCAGACTTCATGTGCTCAGGGGTCTCTGGGGATCTTGTCAGATTGCTGATCTGGTTTCAGTGGGTCTTGGAAAAGGTCTGAAATTCTACATTTCTAACCACGTTCCTACGAAGTGCTGATGCTGCCAGTTGTAGACCAAACTTTGAGCAGCTCATCAGCCAGAAGCCATTATCTGGGGACCTATGGCTCTCAAGTTCCAGTCAAGGCTTCTTACTGCGGCTTCGCGGTCCACTTGACTTGACCCCTGACTGTTTTTGCCTTGGCCTCTGTTTTCATTACTGGATAATCCCCCGATCAACAAACGCAAGTACTTGTAATGCATTCACCCTGTTGTGCAACCATCACCACCACGTGAGTGTTGGATATGGCTTCAGTTTTGCAAGATAAAGTTCTGCAGATGGATGGTGGTGATGGTCACTGTAACGCAGGAGCTCCAGGCCAGGTCCCTGCACCTGGGGTAGTCCAGAAAAACCACCAGCAGGTGCAACATGCCGTTTATTACTCACAGCCAGGGAAGCTTCAGCAGCGGCCGGTCGGAACTGCAGGAAAAGGCACCTGGCCCAAGCCAGGCAATGTCTTATCCCCTCGTTGGGGGGAGCCGCTGCCTTCTTAGGCGGATTGGACCCAGATGTGCTGCTTAGTTACAGAAGCAGATAGCATCTTTTCGTGAGAATGTAGGACCAGCGCCTTCTCTGGCGGAGCAAGCAGATAGTGTCCATGGGGACAGCAGATAACGCCCTTGGGAGCAGGCGCTGCCGAGAACTCTGTGCACTGCCTTCCTTCTGGCCGCAGGCAGGACGGCCGTCTGCCTTCTGAGTACGTGGAGGTGCCATGTTCTGAGTTAACTCTACAGTTGCGTAACAATATGTATGTACTCTAAAGTCACTGAATTTAAATGGTAAATTTTATATTATGTATGTTTTACTCCAGTTCTTTAAAAAAGCAAAAGGGAATTGCATGTACCTACTTTAAAAAATAAAAACAGAACATCGTTAGTGCCACGCATGGGTAGGCCGCGTTCATCTAGCTCCCCCAAATTCTACTCTTTTCTTTCTTGAATTTTTATTTATTTATTTTTTCTATTCTTATCTTCAAATGATGTTTTGATCCACCTCTGGACCAAGAGAGGGTACAACCCTGAATTCCTCAGCCTTGTTTCTGGATTCCAAGGCATGCTTCACTGGGCTGGATGGGTTCATCACGTAAGCTCCTCCATGCTTTAGGTGTTAAGACACCCAGACTAAGGGTGGTAGCTTTTACAAATAATATTTTCAGAAGGACTGGACACAGAGAAGTTTGCTGAGCTGCTGCAGGCCAAAGCTATAGGCTGAAACCTGCCCACTGGAGGACTGGCAAAACTCACAAGGTGACCTCACTGGGAGCCCAAGGGGCAGAAGCCACCTTCAGGGAAAGTTTCCGGTGGGAACATCTCATGGGGTTCCCATGGCACTCACCAGGAAGTTGCCCCTGGGGTGATGCTGAACTCACTGGAGGTGATCTCCACTGGCGTTCCACCTGATGGCTGAGCCCCGTGGGAATGAGGCCATGCACACATGCCGAGCAGCCTCTGCCTCCTGCAGAGCACCCTCTACTGACGGAGGCTGACATGGCGCCAGCTGGCAAAGGGGGAAGGTCAGGAGGGTCCAGCTCCAAGTTCACACGCAGTGCACTCGAGGGTGGATTTGGAGCTGAGGTGCAGTAACTTGATAACTGGCAAAGGGACAAAATCTTAATGGCTGCAAATCTGGGTGAAGGTACTCGAGAGTTCTTTGTACTAATCTTGAGCTCTTCTGTATGTTTGGAATTGTTCTTAAGTTTAAAAACTTAAATAAAAGAACGCTTTTAGCTGAAACTGGACAAAAGACTTTGGGGAAGGTGATTTCTTTGACTTCCGAAACTGCATTGGACTCTACAAGAGAATTTGCTTTTGGACTCTGATGCTTTTGGACTTCAAGAGATTTTGATTTCTTTGAGTTTTTAGCTCCCAAGGGCATCGCAATTTGATTTCAGACTACTTCCTTTAAACTTTAATTTGCAAGGAGATCGAATTTTAATATTTCTCCCTGGGAAATTTGCAATGGAGGGAGTTTGTATGCAATATAAGGTTTCTTCTCGTTGGCCTTTTGCTATTGGACTATCTTTATGCTGAATCTTGATCTCATTGCAAGATCTCTGAAGAGCTATATTGGACACGGCTTGATAGCATTTGGGGTGGGAAATGGGAAAAGAGAGACCTTGAGATTAATTAACGTTCTGATCTAACCCATTCCAAAACCTCTTGGCAGAAAACTTTATACTGCCCAACAGCAGACCCAGGATGATTCAGACGGAAGCGACTGGTGCCGAGCCAGTAGCTGGATGAAGCTGGGAGCGGGGCTGTTCCTCTGGAAGATTGATTGCCACCGCTGACCATGGATGTACGGTTAAATTCAGTGCATTATTAAAAGGTTAGGCAGTATTGGGAGAATCACTTATTCCCTACTCTGGTTTCCATGTGGAGGACTTCCACCTCAGTAACACCCCTGGCCTCCCTCCATTCTCTTGCTTACCAACTCCAAGGAAGCGTGAGCAAGTTACATGTTGGGCAATTTGTCCAAAGGGCACTGGCATGGATTTGGGACCTGCTGGCCTTCTGAGAGTGTTTGGGATGCTGTGCTCCTTCGCTTTACAGGGCTGGCCCCGGTGTCCAATACTGCATGTGGCAGGGGGCCAAGACCATCTACTCAGGAGTGAAGTATCAGCAGGCCAACTTGATCGACCAACACAAAACCACCTCTTCCGACAACTTTAATCAAGCCGATACGTTCATGTGCACATGCCTCTGCCTCCCGGTCTACTTCATCGGTTCCGAACTTGAGCGCGAGAAAAGAAGTGCTATTTACTATCCCCCGAAACCCAATTCATCCTTCGATTAACTTCATCTTTTTAATGTTATTGTCTACATTAGGGCTGTCCAATAGAACCATAATGCGAGCCCCATATATAATTCGTCCAAAATGTTATCATTTCACATGTGACCAATTAAAATTATTAAAATTATTAATTCGATATTAAATATATTTTTTCATACTAGGTCTTTGAAATCTAGTGTATATTTTATACTGATAGCACATCTGAAATTGGACTTGCCACATTTCAAATGCTCAACGGCCACAAGGCTTGTGGCTACCATATTGAACGGTACTGGTCTGTGTGACCTTACCTATCAGTGAAAGGAAGCCTAGTTTTCCATTGTGTTTTTGTGTAGCTGAATTATAACTATGAATTAAGAATATTTCTCCCTTCCTTCCCCTCACCCCCACCACACACCTCATTTTCTCAAGAGACTAAGGGAGGGTTCAAATTGCTTTCTAATCTACTTTCCCCCAGGTTGCTATTTCTTTGAATGTAGCTTTGTGCATCGACTGAAACACGATGCCCTTTGGGTTTTCTTTTGATCGAAAGTTAGATTTTAGATCCAAGAGAGTATGATTTATAGGTGATAACAGCTTGCACTTGGTCACAAATTTAAGGGCCACCTGGTGAGGCTGGACCAGGATGAGCCAGAATGATACATAAAGGTGCCCGGAGACCACCCATAGCTAGTCAGATGCTAATGGATCTGGGTAAGTGAGGTTTCTCAACCTTAACTGGAGTCTGTCCCCACTTCCCCAGCTATCCTGGGGTTCAGCTTGATGATTGAGATCCCTAATTTACTTCCAGTAAGGGAGGGCAGATCATGAGCCACACTGTTGATCACCTGCTTGCTGCTGTTGGCAGAACAAATTCAATGGCCACTTCGGAAGGCTTAACATTTGGAAAAGCCTTGAACTTGTGTTGGTTGTGGTATCAAGCGGCAGCTGAGAACTGATAGCTTCGTTTTCATCGGGGCATGTGAATATGTACATCTTCCTCATCTTAATAAAATATAGATTACATATCAGCGCTGATGGGTTTCTCAGAACCTGTGGTCTGCCTCACCATGGTGGAGGGGCCCCATGAAGAACCCCACTCAACCCAAAAAAGAGGAGAACAGTGGTGGGTGGGGGTGGGGCCGGGATGCTCCGAACAGCATGGAGAATTAGTGGGCTTTGCTTGGTGAGGAGCGCGAAGATTTCACTAGCAGGGAGATATAACGAGGCGAAGGCATTTGTTCACCAGATCTCCAGATGGTGTAGGAGGTGATGCTTCACAGTAGACCAGAGAGCAGCTTGGAGTCAAGGGCATGGCTGAGAGTGATGCAGGACGGGGTGACTCCCCTCGAGTGGGGCCTCAAGTCCTGCACTGAGAGAGAGGGTTCTTGACCGAGCGCAGGAAAGACATTAGCGCCCGCCAGAGTTAGAGACAAAAGGAAAGTTCACCAGAGAAGGAATAACGAACACTCCACAGACAGCGTGGTCTCCAGTCAGAGACAGAGAGTGAAAGAGGCTGAGAGGCGTGGAGAGGGATCGAGAGAGCGAGAGGGAGACCCCAAGTGTTCCGGGAATTTCGTTTATATGTGATGCTTAGTTTCTGTGAATTACATTTTAAAGACTTCGTTTACCTGTCTTCCTTTGATGATGTGGGTCTGTAATGTGAAAGCATGGGTATGCCGTGAAAGGCATGCTTGCGATCCCAGCCTTTGCTCCATAGGCTCCCCGTGGTTTTGGCCGTGGGGGATGAATGGTTGGGTTTCTGTTGTATAGGGTACGACTTAAAGACTCGATTTTCCCTTCACTGTGTGGGCAAAGGGTTTGTTAGTCATCCGAGCAGCGATGTTCCTTTGTTCTGTAGGTTTCCTTGTGGTCTGCAAGTATGGCTGATCGGCACATTGCAGACTCTGCATATAGCTCGATTTAATGTTGAGTTCCCATGCCTCCTCCCCGTTAGGAGGCAGAGGGCAGAATAGCCGCTTAGGCTGTGAGTCAGGAAGGGTGTCAAGGGGCCAGAGAGAGGGAGAAGAAGAGTCAGTTCCAGAGATTCTCCCCTCATGGAGGGGAGTCTGGGAACGAGAGAAGTCGGCGAAAAGGGAAGAATAAACTTTTCTCGCCTCCTTTGACATGGGCTCAAATGCTTCGTTAAGGATTTGAACTTCTGCCAAGGGTATTTTCTCCCAACCTTAACTGGAGTCTGTTCCCACTTCCCCAGCTATCCTGGGGTTCAGCTTGATGTGAATGGGACACGACAAATCCACACCCCGATGGAGTCGTGGCTTGCTTTCAGGTTACACGTGTGTCATGGCTGAAGAAATCAAAACTCATACATGAGACCAGACAAACAAGTGTCAGAGATGGGTTTCAAATCTCTGTTCTCTGATTCATTCTTTTTTTTTTTTCCTTCCAGACATTCCAAAAATAAAAAAAAACAAAAAAAACCAACAAAAGTCCAAGCGTAATGATTATTTTGTGCCAGGCATTATTACTGGTAATGTTTATTCAGAACTTTAAGGATGCTCACACACTAGGAGAACAATACTAAATGTTTATCTACAGCTCTGCTCATGAAAACCTAAAACAAGGAAATGAGAGCGACAAACGCAAAAAACGCAATGGCCTGAGCATGGGATCACAAGTATTTGAAACCCTTAGATCCGAACATTTATAAAGCAAAGGCCGTCAGAGCCATAGTCCCAAATGCTAACAATGGCCCTCTTTCCTCTCTGTTTTTTAAATCTTTCCCACATCTCCCGTGATATGTCTGACCATTGTACTGTTGGAGGAAAAGACGCCTCCTTTTCCTTCCTAAGGTCATTCTTTATTTTAGGTATCCCAGGTCAGGGACGCTATTGTGAGAAGAGAATTCTAGTAATGACACAACAAGCTTTTGGCACATAGATATTTATTTGACCACCATGTATAATGAGAAATTAGAAATGATCTAAATGTTTCTGAAAGGGGAGGGCCATCCAGGGCACTCGTTGTGGCTTTTCATGATCTATTTTCTCCATTCACAAGCCATATAGTTCCCTAGCAACCAGTGCAGGCAAAGGTATGTGACCCAGTCCTGAGGGATCAGAATGGGTCCCTGGGCTTTTGTCCCGCCCCTTTCCAGCGGGGAGGGGGTACACCTGGGGCTCCTGGGGCCTTACTTGCGGGCGGTGGAAACCTGTCTGAGAAACGAAAAGACAGGCCTGATGACATCATTTTTACCTTCTGGCTCTAGACACACCTGAAGCCCACCTGTACTCCTAAGCTTTTTAAGTACATGAGACAATAAGTTCCTTTTTCTGCATGAGCCACTTTGAGTCGGTTTTGAGAAAGAGTGATGACTAATATCTGTCTACTTAAAAGATTGTACATACAGTCAGGAGGATATTTTGCCACCTCAAAAACAGCATCTATCAAAACAGTGTAACGTGGAATGGTAGGAAACACTGCTAAGTGAAAACAGCAAGAGAGAAAGTTATAGATCTGCAAGGCAAACGAGGGCATTGAGAATGAGAAAGAAAGCTCAGTAGGTTGCAGAAAAAAATCCATTTTAGAATGCAGCTTGGAGGCAGGGGCCCCAGCAGGCAGTCTAAAGACGACTAGGTAAAGCCAGTACTTGAACCCCCAAAGCAGGAAAAGCACAGGAAGAAAATCCCGCACCAAAAGAGCAACGGTTGTCACCCTTGGTTAGTGCATTATTTCTTCCTCCCTATTTTTTCCTTTCCTGAATTAAAAAAAAAAAAAAATGTACATTTAATGTCAATGAACTACTTTCAGAATAGCAGCTAAAATAAAGCAAAACGACCAAAATGCGTATGTTTAAGATAGGGGAGCTCGAAGCCTAGAGAGTTCTTACAGGTTCTGGTGTCCTAAGGCGTTCCAAGAACAGGGTTGTGGGGACAACAGGGCCTCTCACCTTTCTAACGGAATCTGGTTGAGCAGGTTTCAGTGACATTCTTTTGTGGGCAAACAAAGGAGGATCTTACCAAGTGATTACTGCCCAGGTCAGGGAGGAAGAGAGCAGAGAAGCAACTGAAGAGGCTGTAGAAGAGAGAACACAACATACCCTGTGAACGATAACACCCCTGGAGCCGCCATTCCAGGGGAACCGCCCTGCACGTCCCAGGCCTCAGATCTCGGGAATGTTGAAACAGGGCAAAATAATCTTTAGACGGGGCCTAAGCAAACTTACACCCCCAAAAACTGCTTACGGAGATAACAGTGATGCATGCAAGAGAGGGTGAATCCCCCCCAGTCGAGATTCAAGTTCGACAGAGAGGAGAGAGAGAGAGAGAGAGAGAGAGAGAATGACAGAGAGACAGAGACAGAGACAGAGACAGAGACAGAGACAGAGAAAGAGTTAGTTAGTTAGTTCTTTTCCGAGCTCAGGAAAGGATTCAAGCGCTCGCCAGAGTTAGAGTCAAAAGGAAAGCTTGTTAGAAAAGGGATAACGCTCCATAGACACAGCGTGGTCTCCTCTCAGAGACAAAGAGTGAGAGAGCCTGAGAGGAGCAGAGACACAGAGAGAAAAGACTGGGAGAAAAAAAGACAGACAGACAGACAGAAAAGACAAAGACCCCGAGTGTTCAGAGAATTCAGTTTATATGTCATTCTTAGTTCCTATAATCACAGTTTACGTCGTTTCCCTGTTTTCCTTTGATGGTATGGGTATATAGCGTGAAAGCTAAGGGCATGTAGTGTGAAAGCATGGGTATGTAGCGAGGAGGCCTGCTGGCAATCCTCGGCGTTTGGTCCATGGGTTCTCCGTGGTTCGGGTCCCTGGGGAAGGTTTGTTTTGTGTGGGGTACCACTCGAAGACTCTTTTCCCATCATGGCGTGGGTCAATGGTTCATTAATAATCCCAGCAGGGTCTTCTTTCGTTCCCTGGTTTCCCGTGGTCTGGCACATTGCAGGCTCTGAATACCGCTTGATTTAACATTTAATTCTTGCGGCTTCCTCCCTATATTAACAAGAAAGCGGTGCTTACGACGGCCGGACTGATGACAGAGCTGAAAATGGAAAACATTGTCTAGAATGAACATCACTCCGTTATGTTATCTGCACCAATAGAAAGTTGAAGGAATCACATCCTTCCACTGATGTGATTGTCCCCTTCTCTTTCTCATAAATACCCTTCGCCTCTGTCTCCTGACCGGGACATCATTTTGACTTCTGCCTGAATTAATGATTCCAGAAGAGCTAGTCTTATTGATCTCAGGTAAACACTCGTTTGCCTCTCGCTTTGACAGGGCTTTTTATTTTCAGGTTAACACCCTTCTGTCTTATCGTCAGCACTTAATACAGAGCCCCGCATGAGACAACGCGGAGCGCTCGGGTGGGGCATGGCGGCCAGATCCGGGCTCCCCAACTTTGTCATCTTGACGTTACCTCCACCCAGCTGGGAGAACGTGGCCAGTCTCGTGAGCCCCCTGTCTCAGTCAGCGCGAGGCCACCACCGCAGACTGCAGGGCCGAAAACAACGGGAACGTATTTTCTCATAGTCCCGGACTTGTCTGCAAGTCCTGGGTCGAGGTGCTGGCCAATTCAGTCCCCGATCAGGACCCTTCCCGGCACGCAGGTGTCTACCTTCTCGCCGTGTTCACACACAGCCTTTCCTCTGTGCTGGTGCAGGTAGAGAGAGATCATTCTTGGGTTTCCTCTTCCTCTTATAAGGACACCAGTCCCACGGGATTTATGACCCAGCCCCTATGACCTTATCCCCAATTACATCCCCAAAGTCCCATCTCCAAATAGTCACACTGGGCTTAGAGCTTCAACATATGAATGTTAGGGGGACACATTTCAATCGCCATGGCTCAGTGCTCTCTTCTGTACAACTGGGAAGATCTTCTTCCCAGTCTGGGGGCCTCGAGGAACATCAAGGGAGAAATAAAAGGCATGACCGAGTCTGACCAAGACAGGCGCCATCATCTCCAAGAGTGTCTGACACCGTTTGGACCTTCAGGGCCACCGTACACCCCATGACCTCAGAAACATCCATGCAAACTTCACACATTCGCCGGCTTCTTTAACACCCTTCCCATAAACCTTGGTGCCCTGAAGCCCCAGTTAAACCTTCTCCCTCCTTCCAGCCCCATCCAAGGGTGAAATTACAGCCTCACCTTCTGCTGCAGGCTCTCATAGAGCTGGGTGAGTTCTGTCAGCTTCCTTTCCAACTTCGAAGCCCGGGCCCTCAGCTCTTCTGCAAGCTCCGTCTTTGCTCCTTCCTTCAGTTCCCCCAAGTCCTTCCGGAGGGTGTTCAGTCCATGCCGAGACTGAAGCCAAACATCGCACTATTCAACAAGCGAGAACTTTTGGTCATCGCCAGTACTGTACCCCCAAAGGCCTTTTTCACCTGCCTGCTCTTTTGGGCTGAGACTTGGCCAGTGGTCAGGAGACGCTTGGCAGCAGTGGCCAGGTGTGGGTGGGCTCTGGCTATCTGAAAGGCCCTCAAGTTCTTCTGGATATCCTCGATGCTTCTTTCATGGTTGTAAAGAGACTTCCCCATCATCAGGAGATCAAATACCTTCTTTATATCCTCCTTGACGTTTTGGTCACAAGTGGACTCTTGGCTGCTGACCCGAGCTTGGACTTCTCTATTGTGAATGTATTTCACAATGCTGGTTACGGTGCTGGTGACCCCAGCTACTGTCCCCAAACCACTACCAACAGCAGAAAAAATCAGGCTTCCTCCTGCTGTTGCTGGAGCGAGGGCCAAACCCAGGATGCTCATTGCTCCTGAGACGACAGAGATGGAGTTGGTCACCACGTTGGTCTTGGTGAATGTAGTGTGGATTTTGTCGATGTGGTCCGCAAGGGCACGGTATTTTCTTATGGCCCTTTCGAGTTCCCCTTTAAAGTTGGGAAACTCTTCCAAAAATATTTTTTCTTCAGCCGTCAGATCTCTGCCTTGTTGCTCCACATCCTCACACAGAGCGATGTCATCCTCGTCCCTGTGGATGAGTGAAATAAAGATTTTTGCTTCTATCTCCCAGATGGGAAAGCCAAACTCTGAGGCTCGCGTGGTTCCCAGATGTTCGTGCCCCTCCTGACTTTGAACCTCTCTGCATCTCCCTAACTCTTCCAACACCTCTGGCCTGGCCCTGGAAAGTCCCAGAGAGTTGTTGGGAACTGCTGGTTCCATGAAGAGAAGAAACACGGAGAAGAAGCAGCATTTGAGGGGACCCAGGGAAGAACTGCAGCCTTGGCCAAAGAGGTGGAGAAGGTAGATTAATCCTGAGGGACATTTTCAGCCTTGTTCAGAGAGACTATGAAACTCTCACTGGGAAGAGGCGATGGGGAAATGCTAAGATCCGAGTCGAGATAAGAGGCTGGGACTAAGGGAGGGAGAGGTCTGGGAAAAGTAGGAGAAAGAAGAAACCAGGTATGGGGCTGGAGTTCTGTATACCGGAGGTGAGCCGGAGGGAGGAGGCTCCGTGTTGTAATGTGCATCCTTCACTTCGATGGCCTGGAGTTTGGCTACTACCGTGTGTCTTTGCTTCTATCAGGAGTTACGTCGAGAGGGCCAAAGTAATGATCACTCATGTTCTGAACGTTCTCCTTGGCACTTGGCCAGCTTTATTGACCCCCTCAAACAGATAGGATTGGTCCTTCCTGGAGGAAGTTAAGAATAAAGGGGTCCACGTCCCTCCTTCCCCAATATCTCATAGTATAAAATATCAAGGGATCTTTGCCAGCTCAGCTGGCCGAGTGTATCCTTCACGGGAGAGCAGTATCGGAGCAAGAGCAAAGCCTACTCCTTCAGGTACTTTCCTCATGCCGAATGCCACCGGTCCCTTTCCTTCAGGGTGAAATCAGGAGGCTTGGTGATGACACAGACTCTCTGGCTCGGAGGAGAGGATCAGAGCTGGAAGGGACCCTGGAGAGGGCCTGAGCTGCCTCCTTTACCTGTCAGTGGGAGGGACGGAAGCCCAGAGAGGAAAGAGGACTTGCCCAAAGGAACACACGCGGTAGAGACGGAGCTTGGAATGGGGTGCCGAGCTCCGAGACCATCAGTGTCTCCAGGTATCCCTCTCATCAGTCAGTTGCCAGGGGCTTGCAGTGGGGAAAGGGAGGGATGAAGGTGAGAAGAGTGACCCTGCTGAGGAACCCCAAACTTTACAGACGCTACCGCCCAGCCCACCCTCATCCCGCTGTTTGCTCAGGTTTGTCGTGACAAAGAGCAAAAATAGATACGTTGCTGCAAATGTTGACAACATCACTTGGCGTTAACTCTCAAGTTTTATTTTTAATACTGTTGATTGCTAATGGAAGCTTGGCTTCTTATGTTTTTTAACTAAACCAAATGCCTCGAATATGGACACTTTGGCCTCAACACATCCTGTATTAGGCAGCCATGCCTACTGACATAGTGTCAGATTGCAGTCTGGTTCTATGAAGTACAACACACTTGGCTTTACCTAACTCAGCGAACATCCGTTGATTGTCCACATTGTGCTGGGGGCTGGCGATTTGGCGTCTGCTGACTAACAGGTAACTGGGATTAACTTCATCCACGCAGTAGCACCACAGGGCTTTCTTGGCGATATGTGAGCCAAACACACTGAGCTCCTGTTTCACGGGCCTCATAGAGGTGAGGTCCCCAAGGGCGACAATTTATGCCCTTGGAGTCCCATTGCCCAATGTCATATACCTGACTAGATTTTGACTTGCTCTCCAAAATATTTGGTTTACCCTGTGGAATATTTTTTTCCTAGGAGACTATATCTTCGTACGTGTGGTGGAGGCCGGTGGGAAGACAGGTCCCATGTTATGGTCGTAGGACCCATTTTTCATATATCAGCAGAAGTGGCCCGTTCCTTCAAGGACAGAACGGTCTGGGTTACCTTTGCAAATCAACACCAGCCTGGTCGTCCAGCAGCCTCTGCGGCACCAGGGACGTGCTCATCTTGTCCGTCAGAGAATTACAGGTGTCCTCAGGAGTCAAGTGATTTTCTGGTTGGAAACATGGAAAACAAGGTTTCTGCAGGTGCCGTGAAACCTCATGAAATTCAAGTGTGAAGGGATTTTTGATTATGTGAAATCAAGTTAATAATGAAACGCTTATGTGCTAAGTATTTGCAAACTTTTGGTTTTACATTTTATATTGAGGTATAGCTGATAAATGATAAGGATGCAAATCGAAGCCCTTAGCTCAATAACTGTTGACACATATATACACCTGAGTAATCACCACGCAGATCATGATATAGGACAGAAGTTTTCCTGGAAACGCCCCCAGTCAATACTCACCCCTCCCCAGAGGTAACCACTATTCTGAGTTCTATAACCACTGCTTAGTTTGCTTTTTCTTGAACTTCATAGAAATAGAGTCATTTGCTTGGCTTCTTTCACTCAATATGATGTCTGTGAAATTCACTCACATTGTTGTGAGTGCCGGTTGTTTTTAAAACGGCTGCTATGCAGTATTCTATTATACATATGCTACAATTTGTTTATCTATTCTATCAGTTGATATATTTGGGTTGTTTCCGACCATTGGTTATTATGAACAAATTGATTATAATGATTAAAAGATCATCTTTGCAGGGCAAGGCAACAGTTTATAGGTCCCTTTTGTATAAATTATATTCCCAGGGACAAAATAATATTATGGGAACTGCAAAAGGCCCTGTCTGACCATACAAGTGGTACCCAAAATCCATCCCAGAATCTACTCAGTGGTGAAACCTGGGGGCCAGGGATGGGGGAAGTGCTGTGTCTATCTGGAGAAAAAGAACACTTTAATTGATTGATTGATTGATTGATTGTCATCCATTTAGAAAGCTATTTGTCCATAGCTATATCCATCCACTAGTGAGTGGGATTTTCCAAATAAGCACTAAGGCACCATATGGGCGAGCAGTGGCCCAGATCTAACTTACATGTTAAAATAATCGCTTAGGCTGGAGAACAGACTCCAGGTTTGCAAGCAAGGAAATAGGGAGACCAGTTGGGGACTATTGCACTAGTCGAAGCAAGAGGTGACAGCCGCTTGAATCAGGTTGGTAGAAATTATAAGAATGATTGGATTTCAAGAAATCCATAGGATTTTTCAGTGGATGTGGGATAGGGGAGAACAGAGTCAATGACTCAAGTTTGGGGTCCTGAAGGACTGTTACGGTGAAGATTCCATCTACTGAGATGGGAAAGGTAGGAGGTTTTCTGGGCACGTAACAGAGCTCAGTTGGGGCGGGTGTGGTTAAGTTTGAGATACAGTTAGATATCCAAGTGATGTTGAACAGGCAGTGGATGGATGTCTTGTTCTGGGCGGGAGATTAAATTTGGGAGCTATCGGTGTAGAAAATCGTTAAAGCCACAACATTGCATGTGAACCATAGGGAGACAGAAATAATAAAGGCCAAGAGCAGTCCGAGACCGAACCCTGGAGAAAGCTAACGTTTAAGCCAGGAATAAGGGGAGACAGCAAGAGACGGAGAAGGAGCAGTTGGTGAAGGACGGGAGAACCAGCAGTGGCATTCTAGAATCCACGTGCACTGTTTGTGTGTGCTGGCCCTGTCTTGGCGTATCCTTGTACTTTTAAACGTTCCGAGTCACTCTGCTTTCCATCGTTCTCTTACAAAGACATCAGCTGAATTCTGCTTTACCCTTTCATGAAGGTGGCCGGGATGGAGGAAAGTTTACCTTGGCATCTTATCTGAGATGCCCCTGTTGTTGCCTTGTTCAGAGGGGTGTCTTTCATCTTTCCTGTATTCAGAGTGACAGGGTGTCTGGCCGAGGAGAGCTGTTTTGCCTTGCTGGAGGAGAACAATGACCTTAGAATTCGGTTAGAGACAGTACGGGAAAGCAGAGTGGAAGCTTCTCTGTCACTTACCGGTTCTGTGATGTTACGAAAATTCACTCGCTGCTCTCAGATTCTCTTTCCTCACCTGTGAAATAGTGAGAAAAATGCCTGTCTCAGTAAAGATGATGGAATAGTAGTTGCATCTATGAAAGAATAACACATGGGGTCCTGGTGATGGAGGGGTCCTGTATCTTAATTGTGGTGGTGACCATGCTGATCTGTGTGTGTGAAAAATTGCTTAGAACTAAGCGCGCACACACACCGCACACACACACACACACACACACCCCAAATGAGTGCAAGTAGAGCTGGTGACATCTGAGCAAGGTCGGGGGTCTGGGTCCATGTCGTTTCCTGGCTGTGCTGTTTAATACCACGGGTTTGTAAAAATGTTACTGGTGGAGAAACTGGGTAAAGAGGATCCTTGAGATCTCTCCGTGCATTTCTTACGACTGGGTGTGAATCTATAATTATCTCAAAATTAAAACTTTAAAAAAACAATGGCACACAACTCTTCGAATGGCCGAAATCCGGAACACTGACAAAACCAATGGCTGGCGAAGATGTGGAGCCACAGGAACTCTCATCCGTTACTGGTGGGAATGAAAAACGGCACAGCTACTTCGAAGGTCAGTTGATCAGTTTCTTATAAAACTAAACATCCTCTGGCCATAGAAGCCAGCAATCACGCTCCTTCGTATTTACCCAAAGGAGTTGAACACTTACGTCCACACAAAAACCTGCACGGGCTGTTTATAGCAACTGTATTCATAATTGTCAATACTTGGAAGCCATCGAAAGGTCCTTCAGTAGGTGAATGGATAGATAAACATGGTCCGTCCAGACAACGGAATATTATTCAGCGCAAAAAGGAAATGAGCTATCAAGCCATGAAAAGACAAGGAGGAACCTTAAACGCATATCACTAAGTGAAAGAAGCCAGTTTGCAAAGGCTACATACCGTGTGGTTCCAACTCTATGACATTCTGGAAAAAGCAAAACTTTGCAGACCGTAGAAAGATCCGGGGTCGCCAGGGCTGGAGGGGAGGGAGGGATGAAGAAGTGGAGCAGAGAGGACTTTTAGAGCATGGAGACTATTCTATTGGTGGATAGAAGCGTCATTAAACATTTGTCCAAACCCATAAAGTGTGCTACACCAAGAGCGAACCCTAATACAAGCTATGGACTTTGGGTGATAATGATGCATCAACATAGGTTCAGGAGGGGGTGGTGATAATAAGGGAGGCTGTGTGTGGGGTGGGGGGTAGGGGTGTGTGAGAAATCTCTGTACATCTCTGCACCTTCCCCTCAATTTTGCTGTGAACCTAAAAGAACTCTAAAAAAATAAAGTCTATTTAAAAAAAACAATAAATAAAACCAGCCATTGCAAGCAGATACCAAGAAAGGTAGCACTGTAGCATTATTCATAGGTTGTTTTTTTTTTTTTAAAGTCTCAAAGCTACCCGAATTTTGTTTAAAGTAGACTGGCTAAATAAATTAAGGTGTCTCTAGCAATGAAAGTATGCAGCTGTTAGGCCAAATGAGGCAAATCTATACGAACAGATGTGGAAAGATCTCCAGTACACGCTGGTAAATGCAAAGGCAGGGTACAAAGGCTGCACAGAGGCTTCCACGTGTATACAAAAAAGATGCCTGTGTTTGTGTAGAGAAGAAACTAGTTAATGCTGATTGTTAAGGGGCAAGGATGACAGGAAAGCTTCCTTTTCACCGTCTACCCTTTCATACTGTTCGTATCAACGATTTTTGCCATGTGCCTACCTGTGAGACCAAAAAAATTTAAAGACTGTTTCTCTCTAGTAATGGGTTGAACGATGTGCACTGCCCCTTCCCCCCAAGTTCATGTCCACTTAGACCCTCAGAATGTGACCTGATTGGAAATGAGTCTTTGCAGATGTCATTAGTTAAGGAGCTTGAGGTGAAATTATCCTTGGTTTCGAGGGAGCCCCAAATCCAAAGACTGGTGCCTTATAAGAAGAGGAGAGGACACAGAGAGACACAGAAAAGAAGGTGATGTGGTGACAGAGAAGCAGAGATTGAAGTTAGGCTGTCACAAGGCACGGATTCCCCAGGGCCACCAGAAGCTGCAAGAGGCAAAGAATGACCGATTCTTCCCCAGAGCCTTCAGCGGCAGCTCGGGGCTGCCATCTCGGCTCTGGGATGTCTGGCCTCCAGGACTGGGAGAGAATATGTTTCTGTGGCTTTCGTCCACCCAGTTTGTGGCACTTCGCTGGTGGCGGCTCTGGGAAAGGGCACGTCCCCTTTCATCTCCTCCTCTGTGTTTGGCACTTGGTCCCAGAGCTTAGGGCAGAAACAGTATTTCCTAAATATCCCTTCTCTCAAGATCCTCTTCCTTCCCCGTTCCCTCTCCCCATTCTACTTAAAAACAAAAACATAACATATTTCGAAGGGACGGAAATCGTAACTCTTTTTTCTAATTATTTCGTTAAATACAGATTTACTATAGAAAATTTAGAAATAAAGAGTAAAATTCATCTGTACTCTCACCACACAGAAATAAACAGTCAATATTTTATTTTACAAGCAAAAAAATGTAGACTCAGGCTGTTCATAGAGTTTTGTGTGAATTTTTGTCACTTAACATAGCAGATCCTCATATTCTATAATAGTTTCAAACAGATATTTAAAGCTATGTAATGGATGTGTTATTACGTATTTTCTAATTCCCCTGTTCCTGAATCATTGGATTGCTTTCACTTTTGGTTTTTGCTTTTTGTCGTGTGTGTGTTTTTTTTTTTGTAAATACTTTTTGTTTTATAAAGAATTTTTGATCGTTATAGAAATGTTCGTCCACATGTTTGGTTATTTCTATGGGATAGTCTTTGTGGTCGAATTAATGCATCAAAGAAAAATAAGGTTTTTCCTCCCTGGTATATAAAGCTAGGTTTGAGAGATGTGGCTGCAAGGTGCCCATGGTCTGTAAAATGACTCATCTTTTTGTGCTCACTTGTGCCAGACATGCCTCTAACTATTTTATACATCTGCAGCCCTCTCAATGACCCCCTGAGATAGATGCTAATATTATCCTTATTTTACAGATGAGGAAACTGAGGCACCAGGAGGTCAGTATCATGCAATTGGTTAAACGGAAGAGCCCAACGTGATTCCAGCTAGGACAGCAACATGAATCCAGAACAGCGGCTCTCGACAAAGGGTGAGTTTTCCCTCCAGGGCGTACTGATAATGTCTGTAGACACTGAGGGGGGAGGGGCGTGGAGCGCGCACTGCTACTAGCTTCTAGTGGGTGGAGGCCAGCGATGCTGCTAAGTGACACACAGGACAGTCCCCACGACGCGTGATTCGGTCCCAAACGTCAGTGGTACTGAGGCTGAAACACCCTGGTCTAGAGCCTCTTTCTTTACCAGCACCCTGGGATGCTCCCCCGCATTTTTCATATTACTCCTTAGTCCTATCAGAGGAAGGGCAAAGGTGACGGCCCAAAGCTCTTTGATCCTATCGTCCCATCCCCTTCCTACGGACCTCGGTGGACCGAGAGGCCGGCTATGCTGGGATGGAGGGGCAAGGATTAGCGGCATTATGCATTTGAGAGCTCCTGTTTCTGACAGTCTTTGCTTGCCTGCTCGGGGAAGCACAGAGCCCCGCCGAATTCTGCAACAATCCCTTCCCCCTCAGACCAACTCCCTCAAACACACAGTCTAAGTGAGAAAGGAGGCTTACTCTGAAAAGACGGCTTGGAGATGCTCCCCAAATAAACTCACAATCCAGGAAACACCAGGGGGTGGGCAGGTTGGCTCTGCACCTTAGAACGTCCAGGGAAATGCCTGAGGCCAGTGAAGTCCCTACATTCTGGGGGGCAGCCCTTCTTCATTTAGGGCCTTGGGGTCCCCAGCCAACGGAGGGGAAGATGTAGTTTGGTTGGTTGTATCACAATCTTAATCATGTTTCTATTTAAACTTCAAATCACCAATGAGGGAAAGATTCCTGTCCCAATTTATCAGTAAAGAATGTGAGCTTCAGACCTTCCCAAGCTTTCAAAGTCAGTAACTAGCAGGACAGGAGTTTGAACCCCGGTCGCCCTGACGAGCTCTTTTTCTGCATCCGACCCCTTAAGCACATTGTCTTTCGCGGGCCCCAGAGCAGCCCCCCTCCTCTGTCTGCTGTCCCACCTGCTCTCCAAGAAGCTCTGTAGCCTCAGGTCCTGATGGAGAAGAGGACTCCACGGGTCTTCTGTCCTCAGCGCTCTGGGGAACTCCCAGTCCAGCAGGAGACTGCGAGCATCTGGGCTGCAGAAAGACAAATGGGAAAGTAAGAGTCTCCAGCTGGTTTTGCTAAGCAGGCGGATGCAGCTGGCCTCTTCTGGGCAGGAATTGCAAAACTGGCTGGATTCATGATAAGTTTCTAGGCACAGAGAAGCCAGTGCTCATAGCAACACTTTCAGGAAGACGGGGGATTTCTGAGAAATGGCTTTCCTTTTTACTTTCCCTTTTGATTCTTTCTCTGATAGGTATGCAGTGAAGAGGGATGGCTGAATCAGTCACAGGCTGAGTCTCTCCTCTCCCATTCCTGGCTGTGAAATGGGTGGGTGGGCAGGCAAGGACTCTGAAGGCCAGCAGAGCACTTGGAGCTCTGTCACTGAGAGCTGCTTCTCCAGCTGCCTTGGCCTCAACTCCCCATCTGCGAGATGGGTATTAAAACAGCTCCTGGGGCACAGAGCTATTGTGAGGAGCCATGAGCAAGCCATGTGACGCTGACGCTCGGTGTGGAATGAGCCCCCAGCAAACTCATCATGGACAGCTGTAATGATTGTAATGATTGTTGTCACATCACTGGGAGGTGGACATTAAAGCTCTAATACCTGTTATCTGAATTGGGAAATGCAAAGTGCTCTGAAAAAGGAAAGGTTTTTCCGTTATTCCTTGGGTAGTAAAACATGATCTGAACCAGCGCAAGTTTATAGTTTTTATGTATCCCATTAAATTTGAATATTCATTGTTTCACCGCAGAAATATTAACAGTGGGATGTTATGTAATGTGTAATATCGGCACCTTTCCAAAAACCGAAAGAACTAGAAACTCCGAAACATTGAAACCCATCTGGCTCCAGCAATTTGAGATACAAGATTGTGGTCCCGACTCTCCCATTCTGCAGATGAGAAAACTGAGGCCTCAAGAGGGTTTGTGGCCTCCCTATGGCCACATGGCTAAGAAAGGCAGAACCAGTTCTAGACTCAGGGCCTGTGGGAATGAGCCTATACTGGGACCTGGGGCCGTGTAATTCTCATTTACAAGCCCAGAAGTCCTCACGCCCTCTCCCGAGCCCTCTATGAGGCCACAACGGGAGCTGTTGCCTTGTGGAAGATGTTGCCCACCCAGCCAGTCTTGGCTTTGCAGCGGGGGTGCTGACTCACGTCCCCTGGGCCCTGTCAGCAGGAATGAGAGGCTGGTGGGCCACTGAGCCTTTCCAGCCCTGCATCCCAGCCTCCCCGACTTTGAGGCAGAGGTGGCGAGCTGTCCGGCCTTCCTGCTGTTTTCTCTGGCAGCAGATCCAGATGTTGTGGCTTCTCCTCTGCCCTGGGAGCCTCAGGAATCAGGCTGGCCACTGGATTATGGGTAGTGTTTACACCACAGCAGCTCCTGTGAAACGACAGCCCCAAGAGAGGCTGGGTGAGCAAAATAACCGGTCACGTGAGGGAAACGTGGCTCACGTGTGAGACAGAGAACAAGCCTGCGCCCTATGCACTCAGATGAGCAGAAGGTTGGAGTCGCTTCACATCCTAAAACTCATCGACCCTCCCTCAGGGCCCTCGACTTGCTGAAAAGAAACAAACCTGCCTTAAGGTACCTGCCTCCGTCTCTTGTGACTTAAAACACACTCTTTCAGGTAAAGTCAGTCATTTGGGGGTGAAGGTTTAGGCAAACGCAGCTTCAGTTTTCTATCAGGGCCTTTTCTCTTCCCTTAAGGGTTTGCTGTGCTCCAAGATGGCCTCTGACCGCAGGTCCCTGTGTCGTCCCCCTGTGGTCTTACTGGCATGCACCGAGGCCTCCTTTGTCTCGCCTTCCCACGGGTGTCCACTGCCTCCTGCTGTTGAAGCCTGCTCTCTGCCGGCTCCGTGGGGCCACCTCAGCTCGGAGGAGCGGCCGGCAGGTGTTCTGATTTCAGCCACACCTGCATCCTCCCACCCCTGCCCTGGGGACAGGCTCCCACCTCTCGGAGGTCCCCAGCCCTCAGTCTTCAGCCCTCTCCCACGACTTGCTCAGGCCCTGGAGAGCTGTGCTGGGGGCGAGGAAGGACTGGACAGGGCCGAGAAGGAGGGATGTCGACAGAAGAAACATCCACACCTGTAAAAAAAATTTATGCGAGTTTATTTGTGCCAAAAAACTGACGGCAAATGCCGGGGCCCGAGAACGCAAAGGCTCTGGAGAACAACAGGTTCGCAGCTTCTTGTATGCGTTTGGTACTGAGGACGAGACAGGAAGGAGGGAGAAGGCGGGGCCGGACTGCATCGCAGGGCAGGCAGCAGGACTCTGCTCGCCTGAGGGCGGCTCCCGCTTGTGTCAGAGGTGCCTTAACCCACATGCACAGAAACAAAAACTGGACGGGGCGTGCTGAAGGCAAAGACAGGCGTTTTACTACGGCGACAGGCCCGCGGCGTGACTCCCCGCCACGACCAGATCGCCCTGTGAGGTGACTTTCTGTAGAACCCCTGTCTCCACGCACAGGGAGGTGGTGTCTCAGGCCCTCTCTCTACCTAACCAGCCACATGGTGTCCTGCCCCGGCCCAGCCCTCTCTGTCCCAGCTGCCTTCTTCACCCACTGGGTCCTTTCGTGCCACGTCAGGCCGCAGTTTGGCCACGACGGGGAGGAGCTGCAGTTGGGATGCTGCCTCTGACGTGTCCCTCCGTTTGCTCGTGTTCCCAGACTCCGCGCCACGCTCCTGCTCCTGCGGTGGGGACGTCCGTAGGTCATATCCGTTTCTCCCCTCCCCGAGGACTTGTGGTCCTTTGCTTATTCCTTGGGTGATTCAGCGCCCTGGGTTAGCCACAGACAAAAGAGGTCAGGGAGGAAGGACAATTTACAGATAAA